>NC_053490.1:488479279-488634290 GCF_905171775.1 Rana temporaria
CCAGAGGAAGCATCCAAAAATACAACAGAGATAGGAGTGAGGTTGGATGCTTACTGGAACCCAATGGCTCTCAAACAAATGAGAAGCCAAAAGCGCTTCAGGGATAAATCCAAAATATGCCTTTATGCTGTGCATTGTGTGTACATGTTATCACATGTGACTTCCTCCGATCGGTGCAAAACTACCAGAGCCGAGCTTGTCTGAGCACATGGTGGACGGGAATGGCAGTAGGATTCAAATATTATTATTATTATACATGATTTATATAGCGCCAACATTTTACGCAGCGCCCAAGGCCTCGTACAGACGGACGGACTGTCCGCCCGGAGATTTCTGTATGATGTTTGTACACACCATCAGACAGAAATCCGCGCGTACACGATACGCGGTGACGTGGCCGCGCCGTTCTCCGCGACGATGACTCGGCGACGTGCGCGGCCCTGGAAGTTCAAAGCTTCCACGCATGAGTCGAATCACTTTGACGCATGCGAGGGATGGCGGCCGATCGAACATGTACGGTGAGTCTGTACAGACGACCGAACATGTCCGATGGACAGGCTTCCAGCGGACATGTTTCTTAGCATGCTAAGAAACATTTGTCCGCTGGAAAACGGTCGGCTGGACAAATGTCCGCTGGAAACCTGTCCGGTCGGACGTACACACGACCGAACATGTCTGCTGAAACTGGTCAGCGGACCAGTTTCAGCAGACATGTTCGGTCGTGTGTACGGGGCCTTACAATGTATAGGGGGACAGCACAATTACAGTACAGTTCAATACAGAAGGTACAAGAGGGCCCTGCTCATAGAGTTTACATTCTAAAGGGAGGGGGTGGTGGTACAAAAGGTAATAGCTGCAGAGAATGATTTGATGGAGGTAGCTTGGGGACAGTTGTTAGGTGGGTGTGGCATAGGCTTCCCCAAGTAAATGAGTTTTCAGGGATCTCCTAAAGGTAGACAGGGTAGGGGCTGACCGGACATACCGGGGCAGGGAGTTCCAGAGGATGGGAGAGGCTCTGGAGAAGTCCTGAAGGCGAGCTTGAGAGGAGGTAACAAGGGGGCTAGAGAGCAGGAGGTCCTGGGAGGAGAGGAAGAGACGATTTGGGCGATATCTGCAGATGAGGTTGGTAATGTAGATAGGGGCGATGTTGTGAATGGCCTTGTATATTCTGGTTAGCATTTAAAATTTTACACAGTGGGGTAGAGGAAGCCAGTGAAGGGATTGGCACAGAGTAGCAGCAGTCACAGATCGGTTAGTGAGGTGTATTAGTCTAGAAGCAGAATTCATAATAGACTGAAGGGGGGATAGCCTGCTTAAGGGTAGGCCATTAAGGAGATAGTTGCAGTAGTCAAGGCGGGAAATAATCAAGGAGTGAATAAGTTGCTTTGTGGTGTAATTAGTCAGGAAGGGTCAAATTCTGGAGATGTTGCGGAGGTTAAGGCAGCAGGATTTAGCCAGTGATTGGTTATGGGGGACGGAAGTAAGGGTTAGAGTCAAGGATTACACCCAGCACCCTGGCATGTGCGGAGGGACCAATGGTTGGGTTGTTGATATTAATGGTAAAGTCATGAGGGGGGGGGACTTTGAAGGAGGAAATATAACAAGCTCAGTTTGAGGAAGTGGTGTGACATCCATACCGATATGTCATTCAGTAAGTTTGAGATCCGTGAGGAGATCGAGGGTGTGAGTTGAGGAGTGGAGAGACAGATCTGGGTGTCGTTGGCATAGAGGTGGTATTGGAAGCCATGGGAGGTTATCAGCTGGCCCAGGGAAGAGGCATAGAGTGAGAATAGGAGGGGCCCAAGGACGGAGCCTTGGGGTACCCCAACAGAAAGAGGAAGGGGAGCGGAGGAGATGAAGTTGTAAGTGACACTAAAAGTGCGCTGAGATAGGTAGGAGGAGAACCAGGATAAAGCAGAATCACGGATGCCAGGGGAGTGTAGTTTGCTGAGAAGGAGCTGGTGGTGAACTGTGCCAAAGGCAGCAGATAGGTCTAAGAGTATGAAGTAATGGCAAATATACTGCACTATGAGTGTTTATATCTTACATGTTCCTGATATATGAGAGTGAAGCCGAAAGCATTAGTGGAATTGCCTCACCTACCACAAACATATTGTGGGTTTATCTCTGAAGCACTTTTGGCTTCTCATTTTGTTTGAGAGACATTGGGTTCTGGTGACCTCAACCTCACTCCTATCTCCATTGGATTTCTGGGTGGTTCCTCTGGAGTTTTGAAATACCTCCTGCACTCTTGAGGACATTATTTTGAGCACTTGAGGTTTCCATTGGTGTCAGCGACAGCCTGGATTAAGAGCCACCAGCCACGCAATGTATGTGCCAGATCCTCTGACAGGGAAGATGCTTATTAATATATCCCTGTGTAAGTGACGTCCTCATCGCTGATTGCGTTCCACGCTGGAACGCATTCGGCGGCCGCGCACTGACGTCATTGCCCGGCGCCGTATGCGTTCCACGCTGGAACACGGAAGTGCCCAGTGCAATCAGCGCTTCCTGATACACATGTCTTGCTGCTAAAAATTGATTGCACTGCCAGTATACAACGTTCCTTTATTGTCGGCCGTAGCCTGCTGAACCCCGGTCCACGCTACCATCAAACTACTGGTTACTATTATCCCCTAAGAATTAAGCACTCCCAAACCGGATCCATGCTACCATCAATATTCAAAGATATTTATCTGCAGGAGACTCTCACTACCTGAATTCATAGAAGACAAACAAAACTCTTCTATTACTGGGAACCGTCATCCTCTGCAAACGGATAAGTACCCTTGCCATATTACTTTCAATGCTTGTGAAATATTCCTTAAATAATCAGCAGCTACCTCTCTCCAAAATATATTAGCCTAATACAGTATCTTTTTATGCTACGTGCATGACATTTGTTACCTGTGGAAAACATGCTTCTGGCCTGAATATGAAACATGTTCGCATATACCTTTTAAACTAGGGCTTGGCGCTATGCTATAATACCTCCTTGCCTAATTCCTCAACGCATTCCTCTCTGTGTGACAGATGATGCAAACTCTTCGCCTAAGATTAAGAGTGATGCCTGGGGTCCAATATTGAATCTCATATCACATTGAGAAATGCATTATCCCCTTTAAAATAATCTAACCGCAGTTGTGGTTCACTCTTGTTCACCATAGTTTGTGACACCCTGATATGGGGCATTGTGCTGGGGAACATTTATGAATAGATTGCAGGTGCAAAGGAGTTAAAAGTGGATTTGACTTGTTAGAAATTATGCTTTAAAATCTTGAACGAATTCTGCGTTTGGGCAATATTCACAGGTTGGCATCCATTCCCTATCCTGAAATGTTGGCCCTCCTGTCGTATATGTACATAGAACAGTATCGTCTAAATACTAAAATATTTTAAACATATTCATGTAGTATTCCTGCAGCAATACACGTTTTATTATGATAATAAATTGTGCCTCATAAGTTCGGAAGGATTGCTATTTTGACAATTCTGTGAATGTATTGTTCTAAGGGGATTCTAAGAAGATCTACAATTTATGCTTTAGAAGCATTTTAGTTTGGTGGAACGGTTGCAATTATGTGTGACAGATAGTGCTTCCTGATTCTTTGCTGTGAGGATAGCACATGAAATTCATCTTACCTTATAATCAACTGCTATTACAGTCAATAAAGCCAGATTTTACTAACTTATAGACAAAAAGACAATATTTAAGCCATATGCTTAAGAGGAAATTTAAAACCAAAGTCTGGGCTTTGGGCTCCCTCACAGACTTGCTCTTCAAGGCCATTCTGTGTTTTTTATTTTTGACTTACCTTTCCAGATGTCTTCAGCTCTGGGTCCTTTTCCTCTTTGGATCTTCTCCCAGGGGTGAATGAGTAAATTGTATGTTCTGGTGATTGGTTCGTGACACTTTACACTCACAGTATGTCCTCATTCTATATCAAACTGATGTAGCACCCTTGTTCCAAAGGGCTACAGGCATGAGTGTCCGCTCCATAGGGCAAGGGGGGTCTTTTGCCCCTCCCTGGAATCGCCAGGGAGAGCCAGGAGCAGGGCCGAACTGGCCCTGGGGCCGATTTAAGCGGTGACTGCAGTGATCCCCTCCCCTCTAGTTGTCCCTTATTTAGAGTGACTTTCCCTCTTCTGGAATCAAATCCATTTGTCCCTCATTCCAAAATGTTCCTCTTTTAGACCTGAAATAAATATACTGTGAATATAGTGTAGTGTTTCAGTCAAGAGAAAGGGGTGCTGTGTAATGTAAAGGGGTCCAGCGGTGCAGGGGACTGTGTAATGTAAAGGGGTCCAGTGGTGCAGGGGACTGTGTAATGTAAAGGGACCAGTGATGCAGGGTGCTGTGTAATGTAAAGGGGGCCAGTGATGCAGGGTGCTGTGTAATGTAAAGGGGTCCAGTGGTTCAGGGTGCTGTGTAATGTAAAGGGGGCAGTGATGCAGGGTGCTGTGTAATGTAAAGAGGGCCAGTGATGCAGGGTGCTGTGTAATGTAAAGGGGGCCAGTGATGCAGGGTGCTGTGTAATGTAAAGGGGTCCAGAGCTGTGGGGTGCTGTGTAATGTAAAGGGGTCCAGAGGTGCAGTTGTGGAGAGGGGGTACACAGTAGTGACAAAGAGATATTGAAAGATGCAGGGGGCACAGTGGGGTGTTTTTACATTTTAACATGGGGGGGGGTGCTTTTAACCCCCGCTAGCTGTCGAGGAAAGGGTAAAATGCGACTGTGTATCGCCGCTGCCGAAGCGCCCCCCTCTGAAAAAATTGCAGCGGATGCCCATGGCTACAGGTAAATTTAGACAAAAAAAAATGAGTACTGGCTCTGCTAAATAGTATGAGATTTATTACATTAGTCCATCAATAAGTCCTTGAAGTGGATACTCAGTATATGTGGAGGGGGAGAGGTGAAGAGGGGAGACCTGTATAGATTACTTTAGCAGTCCAAAACAACCTTGGCAGCCTTTGAGGGGGAAGTTGAAACTCCAGATATGCAAATGAAAAGAGAAACACAGGTGCCTCTAGTTTAGAACTGTAAACATTTTAATGAGATACATTTGCATTATCCACTTACATGGAGGATCCACACTGGCGTGGCATTCACTGCAGAGCAGCGTTCTGAACAGCTGTTTTTTCTGCCTGTGGGGGAGAAATCCTAGCCAGCAGGATCTCTGGGACCACAGTAATGAAACCGAGGCTTGGATCAGGCCGATGGTGAGGGCTGAAACACAGTGCTGGGCGTGATGACGTCACTGGTGGGTTGCAATGGCGTTTCGGAGCATGCGCACTGGTAGATGGAACTCAGGGCACACTCCTTTGTCAAGCTCTGAGTTTTTTTTCTATTTATGACCTAGCACAGATTTGCACATATATTGTTAAGCTCTGTAAAGGCTGCTGGATCTGAGCCATTGGGCAATTCCACGATCTGAAGATTATTGAGGCGGTTCCAGTTCTCTGCATCATTGGCCTTCGATCCCATTGCTTTCACCTTTAGCTGGAGCAACCAGACAGCCATGAAGTTATCTCTGATGGAGTCCTTGGTGTCCCAAATGCGACATTCTGTCTCCCTAAGCCAGTCACGGAATTTGTGCATATCTTGGTGGAGCAGGCCAAAGTTGGTTTGCATGTGGTTCATCTTTGAGGTAAGTGTTGCTTGACACGTTGTAATTCCCTGCAAGAGGGCTGAAATGTTCTGCTGGTCGGGAGCAGGCTTGTTACATTGCTTAGTCTGAGATGCCATGTTGGATTTCCGAACACGGGAGAATCAGCCAGGCTTTTCTTCAGACTTGGAGCCGAAGGGTGGTTGCGTCCAGTCAAAACTCTGCACTGGACCATCCGTAGCCGATAAGGACTCAAGAAGAGAGCAAGCAGCAGAGGCAATCCCTATTAAAAGCAGATATAAGAAACAAGAGCAGCAGGGCTACACTCTCAGACATCTGATCTGGTCTCCATCTTGGACATGCCCCCACTGCGCTGCACTCCTATTAATTACATTGTTCCCAGCTGTCTTGTGGACTACTGAACATCTCCCCTTTACATGGGGATGGGGGCTTCTGTAGTCCAAAAGACAACTGGGAACAGGGCAACTGATAAAAGTGATCATAAACTAATGAAAAACCTTGCTAGCAACCCTAGATAATAATAAAATCTAAAATGACAGCCGCGAGAGCTTCTCACATTCCCATAAAATATTTGTAGAACATAAACCAAAGATATCAATCTGCCGCGCTCCTATTACCCAATGCTTAAAAAAACAATATAGTGTATAATCTCATCAAAGGCAAAATTAATATTAATAACTGGGACAGTTCATTGGGGTTGAAAGGCAGAACAAACAAAAGCAGATTCCTCGGGGGTTTGCTACACATATATGAGAATTCATACAATTCATGTGCCAAAAGATGGCTGTGTAAAAAGGTAAATATGAACATAAGTGCAGTCCGTAGTGTGATTCCAGTAAAACGGTCTCTTTAATGCCATACACCAACAGCTCCCTGTGATTCTCACTCCGTTTTGCTTCTTAAATTGCTCAATTAATATGTTGGTGTGACACCTCACTCGTGCTCCTCCTTGGTTGTACTCTCACCTGAATGGATGTGACCTCACATCTAAGTTCGGTCTAACAAGCTTTCTAGTCCCACCAGGACTAATAATTATCTCCTCGTTCCTCCTCCTTGATGCCCCTAAGGAAGTCATGTGTCCCTGTGGCGTAACGCGCAGGGGAGGGGCAATAGAATGGCGCAGTGCCTGTACCCTGTGGGAGAACCTGTGTATACAAGCAGCTTGTGTGGTGTCATGGATACAATAAGCAAGGATTTTAAGGGGTGTAAGTGTGGTGCGCTTCAAGCACTCAAAAAATTTGAGTAGTTATATTTTTGGATTTAAATAAATATCACCTGGTTTTTAAGATATAAGCACTATTGGCAATCCTTTATACATGCTTTTTGGTAGGAATATCATGACGTTAGGCAAGGAGGAGGAATAAGGAGATAAGGATACCTTAGTCCTGGTGGGACTAGAAAGCGCGTTTGATCGAACTTAAATGTGAGGTCATATTCATTCCGGTAATTATTCACAGAAAGTAATCTTGGGATTGTTATTAATATTAATTGTGTCTTTGATGAGATTAGATACTATATAGTTTTTTTGCATTTAGCTTTGGGTAATAGGAGCGTGGCACATTGATATCTTTGGTTTATGAACTGATAAAAGTCCAGAACAGGTGGAAGTTATCAGATCACTTTGCCACAGGTATTTCTTTGCACTTTTCATATACAGTGCCTTGCAAAAGTATTCACCCCCCTTGGCATTTTCTGTGTTTTGTTGCCTCACAACCTGGAATTATCACGAATTGTTTGAGGATTTGCATACCGGTAATTTAATTAACAGAACATGCCTACAACTTTGAAGATTTTTTTTTTATTGTAAAGCAAACAACAAATAGGACAAAATAACAGAAAAAGTCAATGTGCATAACTATTCACCCCCTAAAATCAATACTTTATAGAGCCACCTTTTGCACCTATAACAGCTCCAAGTCGCTTTGGATAAGTCTCTATGAGCTTGCCACATTTTACCACTGGGATTTTTGCCCAGTCCTCCTTGCAATACTGCTCCAGCTCCTTAAAGTTGGATGGTTTGCGCTTATGAACAGCAATCTTTAAGTCTGACCACAGATATTCTATTGGATTGAGGTCTGGGCTTTGACTAGGCCATTCCAACACATTTACATGTTTCCCCTTAAACCACTTAAGTGTTACTTTAGCAGTGTGTTTGGAGTCATTGTCCTGCTGGAAGGTGAACCTCCATCCTAGCCTCAAATCACACACAGAGTGGTACAGGTTTTACTCAAGAATATCCCTGTATTTAGCACCATCCATCTTTCCCTCAACTCTGACCAGTTTCCCAGTCCCGACTGCTGAAAAACATGATGCTGCCACCACCATGTTTCACTGTGGGGATGGTGTTCTTTGGGTGATGTAATGTGTTTGGTTTGCGCCAGACATATTGTTTTCTTTGATGGCCGAAAAGCTACATTTTAGTCTCATCAGACCAGAGCACCTTCCTCCATACATTTTGGGAGTCTCCCACATGACTTTTCGCAAACTCAAAATGTGCTATTTTGTTTTTTTGCTGCAAGTAATGTATTTTTTCTGGCCACTCTGCCATAAAGCCCAACTCTATGGAGCATACGGCTTATTGTCGTCCTATGTACAGATACTCCAGTCTCTGCTGTGGAACTCTGCAACTCCTCCAGGGTTACCTCAGGTCTCTGTGCTGCCTCTCTGATTATAGATGGGGCGGTGGGCCTCTCTGAATATAGATGGGGCGGTGGACACGTTTATGTTTCACCTGTGGTGCTTGTATTGGTCCAGCAGCGCACCAACACCTTTGCGGCCATTGTGCTACATGCTGGGTGTTTGGTGTGCTCCTGCACCTTTAAGGAGGGGTGTCTCCCCTTCAGTCCACCTGCCCTTATCTATCCATCAGAATGCATGTGCCTCCATTGTGGGGATACTCATTGTTTAGTGTTAGGACCACAGATTACAGGGTGCTTTTGCGCGGCTCTGTGGCTCACGCATGCGTTTGCAAATGCGTGCGGACAAAACCCCTGTTTTTAATGCATACTGTTAGACAGGTTTATTGGTTGTTCTGCGAGCTGGTCGGTAAGTAGGCTTGGTTTTTCCCTGGGCATTCCCCAGGTTTTGTTGTTAGTTGCTCTCTGATTAATGCCCTCCTTGCCCGGTCCATGAGTTTTGGTGTGCGGCCGTCTCTTGGCAGGTTTGCTGTTGTGCCATGTTCTTTCAATTTGGTTATGATAGATTTGATGGTGCACCTAGGGATCATCAAAGATTTAGATTTTTTTTTAAAGAACCTAACCTGACTTGCACTTCTCAACAACATTGTCCCTTACTTGTATGGAGAGTTCCTTGGTCTTCATGGCAGTATTTGGTTAGTGATGCCTCTTGCTTAGGTGTTGCAGCCTCTGGGGCCTTTCAAAAAGGTGTGTATATGTAATGACAGATCGCTCATGTGACACAATTAGGTAGATTCACGTAGATTGGCCTAACTTTAGGGCGGCCTAGCCTTTTTAGGCTACACCGCCGTAAATTAGTTAGGCTAGTAGTGATTCACAATCTACTTACCTGCTAATCTACGGCGGTGTAGCCTAAAACGAGCGGGCGTAAGGGCGCCTAATTCAAATGACTTGGAGGGGGGCGTGTTGTATGGAAATGAGGCTTGACCTCACGTTTTTTTAATTTTTTTGACACTGCGCATGTGCCGGGCGACTACATTTCCCAGTGCGCATTGCAGCTAAGTAGGCCGTACGGGCCTATTGATTTTGACGTGTACGTAAACGATGTAAATCACGATTCACGGACGACTTGCGCAAACGACGTAAAAAATTCGAACCTCGCGGCGGGAACGGCGGCCAAACTTAACATTGTTATTCCACCTCATAGGTGGAATAACTTTAGGCGGCCTATCCCTTACGGAAACGACGTAATGCGACGGTGTAGGCCTGGCGTGCGTTCGTGAATCGGCGTATCCCCTCATTTACATAATCTACGCCGGCCTGGAAGCGCCATCTAGCGGCCAACAGAAACATTGCAAGCTAAGATAGAACGGCGCAAGCCGGCCTATCTTAGCTTTGTTTAAGTGTATCTCTGTTTGAGAATACACTTAAACAAATGCCGGCGTAGATTCAGAGTTAGGTCGGCTTATCTACTGATAAGCCGGCCTAACTCTTTGTGAATCTACCTATTAGATTGCACATAGGTGGACATCATTTCACTAATTATGTGACTTCTGAAGGTAATTAGTTGCACCAGAGCTTTTTATGGGCTTCATAACCAAAGGGGTAAATACATACACAAATGCCAATTATCATTTTTTTTATTTCTGAAAAAGAGTTTTATGTATATATTTTTCTAATTTTACTTCACCAACTTATACTATTGTGTTCTGATCCATCACATATAATTCAGATTACAAAAACATTGAACAAAAGGCTGTAATGTAACAAAATAGGTAAAAAGCCAAGGGGGGTGAATACTTTTGCAAGGCACTGTAGATATAACAATGCAATGGTAAATTTACCAGACAAAAATTGAACAAATAAGAGAAGCTGGTGTACTGTTCACACAGTTAAATTTCTTTCATGTAAACTACAGTAACCTAATAAAAATAAAACAAAATTGACCAGAAAATCAATACACCCCTGCATTGTTCGCTGCTGATCATCTCTGTACAGAGGGACAAGTCATGAACACCAGCATTATAGTCCAAATAAAAGTGATATCATTTCTACAATCTGCTACTTTTTGGAGTCACCATGGCAACACGAACCAAACTGTAGTGTTTTGCTCAATGCACGTCTGCCATGCATTTCAAACACTACCATGTATATAACTAGAAAAATAACGAGGGTTTTATTTGTTTAACTCGCCGGGATGCATTCACATAACTGACGATTAAACATGGGCACATGGAGAAAAAGCCGAAAAATTTAATTAAGACTGGCAGTTGCACTAAAAATGACCATTATTTCTTCAATAAATTCACCAGGTCAAACTGTGTTCATGCATCTAGTGTGTTTAGTGGGTCTCTGTTCACATTAGAAAAGCTTGAGAGATTTTATTGGGAGGAATGTGAGCATTAAAATCAGAAAACAATTCCCTAGAGCGCCGACGAATAAGCCTGCTGTGCAACCGCCAAGTCCTGTACACTTCACTGCTACCTTATTAGTCAGCGCTAACTGAAGCAGATTGGAGAGTACGTACTTTGACCTTTCATGGAACAGGACTAGTAACCGGACTAACGGTTTCATACATCCAAACTGACAGCAGGCTAATAGAGTCTAATTAATTGTTTAACTCATTGAGAATGCTGTAGAAATCTGCAGATTGGATTGAATCTGCCACATATTTGAAAGGAAGGCACCAGTCAAACGTGAAAATGTTGCATTGAAACTGGTACAGAAGACAGCCTACGGGCTGGATGACTCGAAATCTGACTGTGTAGCTGGCTAAATCCCCAATTGCTGATATCCTCTCTATGGTCTTGAATCTTCTAAAAGGCAATTCAGCGGGTTCTGTTGAGTAGTGGAGTGGCGGTTCCGCCCTTAAAGGGTCACTAAAGGAAAAAACGTGTTTTCTTTAAAATAGCAAACATGTTATACTTACCTCCACTGTGCAGTTCGTTTTGCACAGAGTGGCCCCGATCCACATCTTCTGGGGTCCCTCGGCGGCTGTATCTGGTCCTCCCCGCAAGAACTCATCACCTTCATGTGAGAGAGCTTGCAAGGTGATGAGTCCTTGCGGGCACGCTCCCGTGATACAGCGAGCGGCTATAGCTCACTGTATCACTCAGCCCTGCCCGTCGGTGTGCCGCGTCACTGGATGTGATTGACAGCAGCGCCAGCACATGGCTGCGCTGCTCTCAATCAATCCGCTCTAGCCAATCAGTGGCCAGGCTGAGCGGCAAAGAGGATCTCGGGACCGAGCGCGGGACTTTCGAGGGGGGGGGGGGGGTCTAGCATCATCAGATGTTTTTTCACCTTAATGCATAGAACATTTTTTTTTCTTTACAACTCCTTTAAAGTAGAAATATAGACAAAACTTTTCCTGTCCCTGATTTGAAGTAATGTCCCTCTGTCCCTCGTTCCTCCTCATTTTGGTCTGATCTATAGAGTTGTATAAAAAATGCACTTTTAATCTATCAAAAAGTGTTTCCCAGACCTAAACCCTTCATCTGATTTCTAAATTGCTGCATTTGTAGATTCCAAAGGCCAATATAAAGGAATAGTAGTGGTAAAACAAGCACTTGTGGGTTTAACCAATCTTGTTTTTTTTTTTTGTACAAAAAATAGCTTCTATAACTACAGCTAGTTCAAGTAAGCTTCGAGAAAAAAACATGGAAGCTGATTGATTTCTATTCAGAGCTGCACCAAATTTTGCACTCTCCAGTTTTAGTAAATCAACCCCACACACTATAATGCAAATTATCCCTTCTCTTTCTGTATGTGGATGATGGCATTGAAATTATTTTAATAAAAAAAATCTAAGTACCTTGTTTCTTAATCGATTTACAGATGTCCCATCTCTTTCCCAGCCTGTCTGTAGGGAAACAGTGGCAAGAGGAGTCTCTAGTCCTCTGCTACTGGTCACATAAAAAAAAAAAAAATGATTATCATCATCATCAATAAGCTATTTTAAATTGTCATACAAATATATATTTGAAATCAAATCTTTATTATTTTTTGCCAATCACATATTGTGATTGGCAATATGTGTCTTAAAATAATAGGGAAGTGAAGCCTCCATCAATCAAGGTGTAATTGTCAGGAACCATAAATCAGACTGAGACAGAAGTGCAGTAAAAATCACGCTTTTTAATGAAAAAGTATTAAAGGCACATGGCCAATCACAGCCATGCCATTAGTAGGCATGGCTGTGATGGCTTCTAGGTCACACAAGTTAAACAAATGTTGATTGGCTGCCCTGCAGTGCGCCATTACATACCCGAACTCGAACCCAAACTTACAGTAAATTGTTCGGGTCCGAGTACCAAAAACCCAAAAGTCCGGTATGAACCCGAACTTTACAGTTCGGTTTCGCTCAACCCTACTCCTGAGTAAATCATTCTGATGAAACTCGTTGGGCAGTGCTTGATTCCGAGATGTCACTAAGCAAAAGCGAGAGTGTGATTTTTATGTTTGATTTTCATATAGAAATAAAACGTTTTTTTTTTTTCATTCAACAATTCATTTCAATTAAGTTTTTTTTTTTGAGTTTTGCACTAGAACCACCTAAATTGAGATCAGAGGAGGATTAAAAATTCATGCTGCTTATTGAATATTACAAAGGTGTGCACTTTCCGGAGAGGATAAATGTTTGAGCAATGAACTTTCTTTTGATCACTTGGAACGGCTTGTTTATGATACTGCACAGATTGGTTCGCATTTTGCTGTGTGACACTGGACGTTGTTTTATTTATTTCTCACAGTTCAAGATACTTTGTTACATTGTTTCCTTATCACATTTATCACTGGAGCGCTTGAGAATTTGTTATGTATTTTCTTTTGTTTACAAACGTTTTATTGAGGTTTTTCAGGCAAGTATACAATGTATAGTCATTGTGACTTTAACAAAATAAAAGAATAAACAATAACGGAATAATAATAAAAAAAGTGTTATTTTTTTTTTTTACCATGGATTGATGTATAGTCATGTGCACTTATATAAGATTGTTTACCTTAAATTATATATATGTTATTTGGCATAATGTTTGGTTATTAGGGCACTTTGTTTCGGCGGAGGGTGGGGGGTTAATACTGTAATTATTTTCTTATTTTTATTGGTGCTTGTTAGTATTAGCGCAGTGCCTTTTGTTTATACAGTCATGTATGGGCAGGCTGGCTGATTGTATCCAAGTTGATCCATTGAACGACTGGGGTACAACCAGCGTGTTGGATTTGTACATGCAATTATTGCCGGATCGTATAGTAAAGTAATACCAGGTGATCTGGTTGCTGTGCATTTTTAAAGTTGTGCATGCACTACTTTTGGTGAAGTCTGGCACAATTACAGCTCATTCAAAAGAATGGGCTGAAATTGCACTGCACCTGTATTGCATGTGTGCGGGCGGCGCGATGGGTGAGCCGCCGAGCTGCCTGTCCGGCGTCCGCTCGCACAGTCAAACTGACTGTGCGAGCGGACAGGCAGCTGGGCATCTCGGCGGGCGGATGAGGGAGCGGACGCAGCTGGATGGGCGGGTGAGAGAGTGGACGAGATACTGCCAGCTGGGAGGCTCGGTGGGTGGACTGGCCAATCAGCAGGTGGCGAGGCAGAGAGATGACATCATGTCTCACCACCCGGCGCCTGACCCCGGCATCCCGGCAGTTCCGCCCTCACTCACAGTGCAGGCAGCCGTGGGCAGCAGAGAGATTACATCATCTCTCTGCTGCCTGACTCTGGGACACAGGAAGTAACAATTCTCACCAGCAGGAAAGCGACATTCCGCAACTTGTGGCAAGTGGACAATCCGCAACGTGTAGCAGGTGACGTGACAAGTGGACAATCTGCCAACTTGTGGCAGGTGAGGTGGCAAGTGGACAATCCGCAATGTGTGGCAGGTGATGTGGCAAGTGGGCAATCCGCAACTTGAGGCAGTTGACGTGACAAGTGACAATCCGCAACTTGTGGCAGGTGACGTGGCATGGGAAAATATGCAACTTGTGGCAGGTGACGTGGCAAGTTACAATCCGCAATGCGTGATAAGTGGACAATCCGCAACGTGTGGCAAGTGACAATCTGCAGCGTGTGACAAGTGGACAATCTGCAACGTGTGGCAGGTGACATGGCAAGTGACAACCCAGAACTTGCGGCAGGTGACGTGGCAAGTGGACAATCCGCAACGTGTGGCAAGTGACAATCCACAACGTGTGGCAGGTGATGTGGCAAGTGACAACCCGCAACTTGTAGCAAGTGACAATCTGCATCTGGTGGCAGGCGATGGTGGCAAGTGACACACTCGGGGCTCCCACTGATTCTGCATTATGGTGAGTTGAACTATTTCATTTTCTATAACAATGTAATAATATAAATGTGGTACAATAATCCTGACATCATAACAACCATGGTGCCATGATGATTGAAGTGTTAACACCAGCCATTTCCCAAATACATTGCCCACAAAAAATCTTATTTTCTGGCAGTGCCCCTCCTGAGACAAGACTCTGGATCCACCCCTGTCCCTGACAGGGGTCCCTCAAGGGATAGGCTCCCTTCAGCACTGCTGCTCCATCTTCCACCCAACCCCTTGACTGGTATGGCTCATTCCTATTTAAAGGCTCCTTAGTCCCCTGCCAGGCTCACTTCCTGGGGATTGGCTAAGGGCCCCTAAATATTCAAGGTAACCCCTCCTAGTTTCCACCCACTACCTTCTAAAATGTTCTCCAACATTCTAGAAACAGGGAGAGGCACCAGAGAGCTGCCAGGATGAGTCATCCAGTCCTGACCCTAATAACCTTGACCCAGATTCCATGCCTCAGGTTTATCCCTGGACCAGATAAATTTGCCTGTACTACTGCTAGTAACACTAGAGGGCGCTACAAATGCTTTAATATGCTGTAGGATTTTTAGGGCACTGTAAGATAGCCAAAGAGCACAACAATCACTGGCAGACTTTTGTTTGACAGAAAAGTTGCCCTAAGCTATATGATAAGCTATATGATAATTGGTTACTGCAATTGGTCATTGAACTGGGTTACTGCTGGGTTACAGCTCCATAGCTTGAGCTATGGAGCTGTAAGCCTATAAACAAAAGACTTTAAAGTGGCTATTTTCCCTGTTTGAAAAAAAATAAAAAGTCAGTAGCTACAAATACTGTGAATGAATCAGATTGAGACAGAAATGCAGTAAAAATCACACCTTTTAACCACTTCCCGACCGCCGCATGTATATGTACGTCCACAGAATGGCACGTACAGGCAAATGGGCGTACAGGTACGTCCTTGCCTTTCCGCGGGTCGGGGGCCCGATCGGGCCCGATCGGGCTTTCACATTGAGAATGCAGTGCAGGAGTTTTTCAGGCGGTATAGCAGCGCTATTTTTAGCGCTGTACCGCCTGAAAAACGCCTCAGTGTGAAAGGGGTCTAGAGCTACATACAGTGGGGCATATTCTTAAAGATCTGAGGCGGCGGAACGTATGTCCTTTACGTTACGCCGCCGCAAGTTTAAGTGGCAAGTGCCTGATTCCCAAACCACTTACCTGTAAACTTGCAGCGGCGTCGCGTAAAGTCCACCTGCGCAAGCCCTCCTAATTCATATGATCCTAGTAGGGGGCATGGATCATTTAAATTAGGTAAATTACCCGACGTGCATTGCGCTAAATGACGTCTCACGGACGTCATTTGTTTTGACTGTAACGTAAATGGCATCCAGCGCCATTCACGGACGACTTACGCAAACGACGTTAAATTTTCAAATTTCTACGCGGGATCGACGGCCATACTTAACATTGAGTACGCCACCTAGGGGGCATGTTTATCTTTACGCCGCGTATCGCTTACGGAAACGACGTTAAAACACTACGGCGGGCAAGCGTACGTTAGAGAATCGGCATGACTAGTCATTTGCATATTCTACGCTGACCGCCACCTAGCGGTCAGCGTAAATATTGCAGCCTAAGATACAACGGCGCAGGCCGTCGTATCTTAGGCATGTTTAAGTGTATCTCAGTTTGAGAATACACTTAAACATAGGATCGGACTTACGTCGGCGTATCTGCTGATACGCCGGCGTAAATTATTTGAGAATATGGCCCAGTATCTGAAAAAAAAAAAGGTAAAGCTTTACCTGGTGGCTCAAAAACAGAATGCAAAAAATGTTAATGCATTTTTTTATATTTTCTCAATTTCAAGAGTGGAGATTGTATAAAGTTAATATATTGTCCTGTTAATTATATGTTATTTTTACTTATTTTGTTTCTTAAAGTGGAAGTTTGGCTTTAGTGTGTATTGATTTGTCTAATATATCTGCTCCAGTACACCTATTCATTGTACAGTGACAGCTCATTGTGCCATATTCCGTCAAGCTATTACTTTGCTAAATATTTCATTTAGCCCTATCTCAGGACTTTCATATTTATAGAGTTTAGTCAAAACTCATTTATTTTCCGAAAGATTAAAGTGGTGTAAGCTACAGGCTTTATTTCCTAAACTTTGTACTAATAAAACACCTCAGTATTTATGGCATTGAAGAAAACTCATTTTCTTTCCGGGAGATAAAAAACTAGGAAGGTCATGACCTTCTGAATCTTATGTAAATGTCACTTCTTCTAATGGGAAGAGGGAAATTTATGTCCCCAGCTTGGAGCTTCTGTACCTAACAATCGATGGGGACTGTATCTGCACAATATTTACTGGCTTATTTCAAACGAACAATAAATGGATAAACGTATAGAAGTATTTTCTTCTAATAGGAGACATATTTCCAATAATATACGGTAACTTTTTGCCGATCAAATATGAAATGAAATACCGTATAGAAAAAAAAGGTTGTTATTAATTATCCAGAAAATATATTGTCCAATATTTTACTTTACTACTAAAAACTGTGTATTGCGCTTATAGTCCTGTTCACATATAGTGTGGTGACCTATGTTTTACCGCACTGGAAGAACAAAGGTCACCGCTAGGACCCACAGAAAACAATTGTTTTCTATGGCCCAGATTCACGTAGGGAGCGCGTATTTGTGAGCAGGCGTAACGTATCCTATTTACGCTACGCCTCCGCAACTTTGACAGTCAAGTGCAGTATTCACAAAGCAAAGTTGCGGCGGCGTAGCGTAAATAGGCCAGCGTAAGCCTGCCTAATTAAAATATGGAACATGTGGGCGTGTTTTATGTTAATTTCTTGTGACCCCACGTAAATGATGCTTTTTACGAACGGCGCAAGTGCCGTCCGTGAAAGTATCCCAGTGCGCATGCTCCAAATTAACCCGCAAAAAGCCAATGCTTTCGACGTGAACGTAAATGACGCACAGCCCTATTCGCGAACAATTTACGCAAACGACGTAATCGACGGAAAATTTGATGCTGGCCCGACGTCCATACTTTAAAGGGTCACTAAAGGAAAACATTTTTTTAGCTGAAATGACTGTTTACAGGGTATAGAGACATAATAGTTAACTGATTCCTTTTAAAAATGATTAAAAATAGATAAAAAACAATCATAATGTGCCTGCAGTTTAGTTTTGTTTTTGCTGTTGTTTCCTGGTTCTCTGATGTACAGAGTCAGAGAGCCAATAGAGGGCAGTGATACTTTGTCTAAAACTCCTCAGCACCAATCCAGTTTCGTTTTACACACATTAATCACACCTCCCTGATTAGTCACCACCGTGAGAAATCTCCCAGTACTGTGGTGATCAGGAAACAGACAACCAGGAAGTGTCCAGAACAGAGAGGAATTACAGCAACATCAAAGCAAAAACGAACAATGAGGACATGAAACCAGGACTGCAGTAAGGTAAAGGAAGCTATTTAGCTAAAAAAAAAAAATTCCTTTAGTGACCCTTTAACATTGGCTGCGCCTCATATAGCAGGGGTAACTTTAGGCCGGAAAAAAGCCTAACGTAAACGGCGTATCTGTACTGCGACGGCCGGGCGTACGTTCGTGAATAGGCGTATCTAGCTGATTTACATATTCTAGGTGTGAATCAGCATACACGCCCCTAGCGGCCAGCGTAAATATGCAGTTAAGATACGACGGCGTAGGTGACTTACGCTGGTCGTATCTTAGCAAAATTCTGGCGTATCTGATTCTTTGAATCAGGCGTCAAGATACGACGCCTCAGACTCAGAGATACAACGGCGTATCTGGAGATACGCCGTCGTATCTCCTACATGAATCTGGGCCTATGTGTTCTATTCACACTGTAAATGCACTCAGGAGGTGTAGTGCAGTGAGCTGTGATAAAATGCAAACATTCTGCATTTTATTGCAGCACACAGAACAAAATCGCGGCGTAAGGGCGTGGAATTCAAATGTGACGAGTAGGGGGCGTGTTTCATTTAAATGAAGCACGTCCCCGCGCCGAACGAACTGCGCATGCCCCGTCCGTCAAAACTCCCAGGGTGCATTGCTCCAAATGACGTCGCAAGGACGTCATTGGTTTTGACGTGAACGGAAATGGCGTCCAGCCCCATTCACGGATGACTTACGCAAACGAAATAAAAAAATTCAAATTCGACACGGGAACGACGGCCATACTTAACATTGCGTACGCCACCAGATAGCAGCTTTAACTATACGTTGAAAAAAGCCGAACGGAAACAACGTAAAAGAATGCGACGGCCGCTCGTACGTTCGTGGATCGTCGGAAATAGCTAATTTGCATACTCGACGTGGATTACGACGGGAATGCCACCCAGCGGACGCCGAAGAATTGCATCTAAGATCCGAAGGCGTACGAAGACGTACGCCTGTCGGATCTAACCCAGATGCTGTCGTATCTTGTTTTGAGGATTCAAAACAAAGATACGACGCGGGAAATTTGAACGTACGCCGTCGTATCAATAGATACGCCGGCGTACTTTCTTTGTGGATCGGCCCCTTTCTGTCAGAAGATAAACCGCAGAAAAACTGGCATGTCTGCCAGTACTCAACATGGTCATGCTAATTTGTGCGGAAATGTGCACAGATGTTGTGTGCATGCACATGGGCGCACCATCATATATGTCTGAGCCATGGCGCACCCAAAGCGTGATCGATTCTGGTGTCCAGTGGCCTTTATAAATAGAGTAGTCTGGCCCACAAGATGCTGAATGATCGTCTGCCTTCTGTATCCTGTGCTTCTGTGTTGCTTTATTCTTGGATTTTCCATTGCTGACTTGCACACCTGGACCTGTCTTGACCTTGGCTTGTTCACAAGGACTTTGCTACTGCCTGCTCTCCTGTGCATGACCCTGGTCTTGATCTTGACTTTGTTCCTGTTCTTGTTCCTGACTGACCTCCTGTAAATAATCCTGGTTCTGGCTCCGCTTCCTACATACTCATCTCAAGATCTGCCTGCACACCTAGAGTGTGACCTGTATGCTCTCCTCCCAGCAGTCTCCATCTGGTGCCTCACCTGCTCTGATCATCAGGCAACTACACAGCTGGCAACCCATGCTTCTTTGGGCGCAGCACTCTCTGTCCCCACCTTCATGGGTACTCCACACTCAGGGAGGAGGGGAATCCCCAGGGCCGATCCTAGGCAGGGTGCACAGGGTGCATTGCACCCAGGCGCCTGCAGAGGTGGGGGTGCCAAACATCTAACAGACTCTCTCACAGAAACCTTCTCTGTGTCCATCACAGAGGCCCCCCTCCAGGTCCCAATAAAGTACTCTGCTTCTCTTCCTGTATTTTTTTAAGAGATCATGTAAGGATCCCAGGTTAATGATGACTTTGTGGGGGAGCATCTCTGTGGTTGAGTCATTGCCATAGAAACATTTGTAAAGGGGAGGAGTTAGTAAAATGACGACGCCCATGTGGGGGCGCCAGAAATATTTCTGCACCCAGGCGCCTGTGACCCTAGGATCGGCCCTGGGAAGCCCTCTCATCACTTCAGCCTCCGACCAGATACATGACACTTAGCAAACAGTTGGCACCCCCGTAGTGAAGTTGAAAATTGAGAAAGTGCAAAAAGAAAGGCTTGAAGTGTTCCATCAGTGGGCAAAGTGATGGCAACAGTCTTCTGCACTGCTGCTGCATATCCTTGGAATGCTGGAAGACTGTTGCCATCACTTTGCCCACTGATGGAACACTTTAAGCCTTCTTCTTCCACTTCCTTCATTTTCCACTGGCTGATGAAAGAGGGATGCCCCCGGCCCCATCTAGGATACAAAGGAGACTGTCTGTAGTGCATCCTTGGGAGCAAAAGCTAAACCCCATTTGCCTGAGGACTGCGTGGAGGAGCAAAGACTTGTGAGGGTGGTAGTACCCAGAGAGACTGGACCTAGCATTGTAGATCTGTGTAGGACTACAAGACCGAAAAGCTGAGTGCGAGAGAAAGGAGGAAATATAAGAGAAGCCATGGCAGGGGGCAGTCTTGTGGAGCACTAAAAATGGTGCATGCATGCTATATGGTTTACATGCACACTTTGCAAACACTTGACAGTGCAAGAAGAAGGCCTGAAGTGTTTCATCAGTTGGAGACGTAAAGGCAACAGTCTTCTGCACTGCTGCAGCACATCCTTGAAATCCCAGAAGACTGTTGCCATCACTTTGGTCACTGATGAAGCACTTTTGGCCAGATCCTCAAAAGGGATACGCTGACGTAACTGCTGTTACGCCGTCGTATCCCTGTTTCTAACTATGGAACTGATCCACAGAATCAGTTTCCAAGAGATAGACAGAAGATCCAGCATGTGTAAGGGACTTACACTGCCGGATCTTAGGATGCAGTACCGCATCCGCCGCTGGGGGCATTTTGTGTCGAAATGCCGCCTCGGGTATGCAAATTAGCACTTACGGAGATCCATGAAGCTTTTCAGCTTCGTTTTTTCTCCGTAAGTTTTAGTTTGCAAACGCAAAATTAGGGCTGCTTTTACAAAGTGTAAACTGTTTACACCTTGTAAAAGCAGACCCTTCTGTCCAGCGACGCAATATTTTTTTTGTTTTGAATTTTTTCTTTTCGCTGTATCTTTATTGACCCGTCGCGATCCACAAAGCTCGGCGTAACGTAATTTTGCGCTATGCACGTCGGGAAAATGACGTCACGAGCATGCGCAGTACGGCCGGCGCGGGAGCGCGCCTAATTTAAATGGGAATCGCCCCCATGAAAAGAGGAACGCCTTGTGCCGGCGTAATTTAAGTTACATAGCCAAAAATTTCTAGGTAAGTGCTTTGTGGATCGGGCACTTAGGTAGAAATTTTAAGGCAGTGTAACCTAAATGGGAGAATTTACGTTACGCCGGATCTTTGTGGATCCTTTGAGCCCTCTTCCATTTTCTCAATTTTCAACTTTATTACAGGGGGTGCCAACTGTTTGCAAATAGCTCATGAAAACTGTATAGCATACATGCACCATTTTTAGTCCTGGCTTCTCCTTCATTTTCTTCCTTTCTCTAGCACTCATCTTCTCGGGCTGGTTGTCCAACACAGATCTACAACACTAAGTCCAGTCTCTTTGGGTACTACCTCTCCAACAAGTCTTTGCTCCGTACAGCTGTTCCTCTCCAGGCAGCACTGCAGCAAATTACAGTCTGCTTTGTATTCTGGATGTCCTCTAGCCGCTGTGGCTGCTAATCAGGGGCGGACTGACAACTCATGGGGCCCCCGGGCAATAGAAGATTATGGGGCCCCTGGGCTTACAGATGGCCACCACGCCAGGAGGCAGTGCAGAGGCGGGGCAGCTAAAAACTTCGGGATTTTCACATCAAAAGCATGTCGGTTTCGGACATATCAGGGACAGATGTAAAAAAAACATAGATTTTTACATACTGTCCCTGATTTTACTGAGCCCGGCAACCCTGATGGGGCTCCCTAGTGGCATGGGGCCCTCGGGCAGTGCCCGAGTGACTCAATGGTCAGTCCGCCCCTGCTGCTAATGCAGTCCTGTCACAGTGCCTGTGTCCTCTTTCTTCCTTTTTTTGGCTACAAAACCACTCTACACACACAACACTTGCAGCCGGGGAACAATAAAAGCTGCCCATAGAGTGATATGTATAATCATGTTTTTTATAAATTATTTCTAGGTATGCTATGTGAATGGGGACACATAACAAAGATATCGTGGGGGTTTCTCAAATTTGGTTGCAAAGATGGAAATTCACGTTAAAGTAGAACTATAGCCTTAAATCAAAAATAAATAAAAATGTGCTGCAGCACTTAAAGCGGGGGTTCACCCGAAAAATATTTTTTAACATTAGATTGAGGCTAATTACTGGAGGCAGAATCGGGTGTTTTTTTTTTAAATCAATGCAGTACTTACCGTTTTAGAGATAGATGTTCTCTGCCGCTTCCGGGTTTGGTCTTCAGGACTGGGCGTTCCTATTTGATTGACAGCCTTCCAACCGTCGCATACAGCGCATCACAAGTTGCTGAACATTGGTGGGGCTCTATACGGCGCCTGCGCACCCACGTTCGGCTACTTTCGGAAACTGGTGATGCGCTGTATGCGACGGTCGGAAGGCTGTCAATCAAATAGGAACGCCCAGTCCCGCAGCCCATACCCGGAAGCGGCGGAGAACATCTATTTCTAAGACGGTAAGTACTGCATTGATTTTAAACAAAACACCCGATTCTGCCTCCAGTAATTAGCCTCAATCTAATGTTAAAAATAGATTTTTTGGGTGAACCTCCACTTTAATCATAGGTCTATTTATTTTATTTTTTTTACAAATGAGTTAACAAATGCCGTTGCACTCGCTGTAATATCACCTGTCACTCTACTGCTTTACTATGGCCAACAGGAAGTGTGTACTGGCTTATTACTGATGGACCGTTTTTATCGGTTAACCGATGAAGCTGACTGAAGTGTATCTCTATCTTTTTTTGGTTTTGTTTTAGATAGGGTAAGGAACCTATTATTGCTGTCTTTGTTCCAATTGAGGAGATTTACCACCTAATTTGAACTAGTGAATATTTTTTACCAAAACAGTAAGTGAGGAAAAATCCCCAAATTTAAACTTTTCCCCATAATAGGTGAGGGGAAACCTTCTACTGGGGACTCTTGTTCCAGCACTTGCCATCACTTTAGAAGATTTCCACCAAGTTCATGTTGCGTATCTGGCACAGGAAGTGAAGATAAATTTCCCCAGTGGTAACTCTGTAACACGACCCCCCTATTTATGTTTGTCTACATTTTTTTTAAATCTTGCACACTCCAGCCTTTCACCATCCTTTATTATTGCCTAGGGGAGAATGATGTACTGGGCTCCTGGTGTCTCCTGGGATATGCACATCACATATACTAGAAGGCATCCGCTTTCATTTATGGAGGGATTGGGGAAGGGTGGGCCTGGTGGCACATTATCAGCAGGGCTGGACTGGGACAAAAATTTGGCCCTGGACTTCTTCCAGACCAGCCCACTTTAATTTTGCAAAAACACACAAAAACAGTATATAAACTATACGCAATTGTGCAAAAAAAGCCTTCCCCTTACATCAGAGTCCCTAGAGAGCCTCCCTTACATCAGAGTCCCTAGAGAGCCCCCCTTTACATCAGGGTCCCCAGCGTGCCCCTCCTTACCTCAGAGTCCCCAAAGAGTCGCTCCTCACATTAGGGTCACAAGAGAGAAGGTGGGTAGTGAGAGATGATGTAATCTCTCTGCTGCCCGCGGCTGCACCATGAGGGCAGGACAGTGGTGATGTAGGGCGGGTGGTGAGAGATGATGTAATCTCTCTGCTCTCACACCCGCCCCCAGCTCTCCCGTGCTTCCTGCCCGCTCTCTGGCTCTCCCGTGCTGCCCGTCGCACAGCTGCAGAGAGG
Source organism: Rana temporaria (assembly GCF_905171775.1). Lineage (NCBI taxonomy): Eukaryota > Metazoa > Chordata > Amphibia > Anura > Ranidae > Rana > Rana temporaria. The sequence continues at coordinate 488,503,263 of NC_053490.1, forward strand.
CTATGGCCTGGTATTGGGCCGCGGCCCTGTGGTTGGGGACCTCGGGGCTATGGGCCCCAGATTCGGAGCCATAGCACCAAAAGCCACCCCCTAGTGACTCCATTGGCTGTCACTGAAACCGGCCCACTGAGCCATCGGCCCACCGGGAAAATCCCCGTAGTCCTGATGGCCAGTACATGCCTGATCATCAGGAGGTGGTAGCCTGAACCCTGAGGTGAGAGCCACCTCCCAATGACATCATGAAGGAAGAGGATAGTGGCAGCAGAGGGGTGGATTGCAGTGTAAGGTAAGTATGTAAATTGTGAATAAGTATCTGAATTGAGGGCAACCCAGAATCAGATAAGCAAGGATTTAAAAAAATTAAATGGGGGGGGGGGGGTAGGAGGTTGATGTTCCTCTTTAAATTGTGAAGCGTGGGGCTAAAGATGTTCACCTGACCTGGCATTTGTGGGCAGATCAATGATCTCACTTCAGCTAAATTTGTAGACATTTTCTCTTATCAAGTGACATACGTTACTTAACAGTTCAGGGTTTAACAAATAATCTTCTTTTCATTTATTAAAAAGGCTTAATGGAAATGGCGCTATATCTACAAAATATGCAAAATACCACCCTGCCAATCTCTACTTAAGTGTGATGATGGATCATAACTAAAACCCTAAATTAATCCATCTAAGAAAATTAGGTCATTGTCATAAAGTTGTCAGCTGCGATTTGATGTTCTATAAAGATAACGGAGCGTGTCTGTCAACATGCTGCATGAGAAGATTATCGGGATTATTTGTTTAACCTTTAATTAAGAAGAAAAAAAATGGAAAACCGTCGAGTTTTGAAATGGGTATTCATTTAAGGCTTATTAACAGCTAAAGCTGTCTATGCATGGGTAGAGTGGGCTGCCAGAGATTTCTCCTCCTGAGCTGTCCTTAATAGACATGGACATCCACGGTGATGACAAATCTGATGGATGTGGAAGCCTTGAATGAGTGCTGACACTTTATATTGCACAGAGAATAATGGAAGAGATGAACAACAGAAATGAAGATACGCCGTCGTATCTCCACTGTGAATCTAGCCCAGAGTTTCTAATTTGATTCATGGATACACAAAATCCTATTTTCTCTAAACATATCTAAACTCACTGCACCAAAACTCTCAGTTTGAATGGCAACATTGAAAATTCATTATAGAGTATGAATTGAGAAGCATTTAGAATTTCTTCTAAATGCATATAAACGCAAGTTTGACAGTGCCAGTGTAAATGAAGCCTAAGGGCTCTTTCACACTGAGCGCCCGTACAGGTCCGCCTGTCAGTTTTTTTTGCGGACCTGTACGGGCGCTCCGTGCTCCTCTATGGAGCCGCGGATGTCGGCGGTGACATGCCCGCTCCGCCAAAGTGTGACGGAGGAAAAACCTACTTTTCCTTCTGTCTGGCGGATCGGATCGGGTGAACACAGACATACGGTCCATGTTCATCTGATCCCCCCATGGGGGGGAGCGGAGAAAAGACAGAGCGGTCCCTGCACAGTGTGCAGGGACCGCCCTGTCATCCGCCGGCTCAGCGGGGATCAACGGAGCGATCCCCGCTGAGCGAGCGAAGGTGCACGGGGCGGATCATTACTGATCCGCCCCGTGTGAAAGAGGCCTAACTGTGTGTTAAAGCCCCTCTATAGTTTTTTCTTTATAGTACAGCCTAAGTCTAATTTGGTCTTAAAGCAGAACAAAAGTCATTCTCAAACGGTTCGACGCTGGCGCCAACCTCTTCTCCACAGCTTCATCTGCATGCTGGTCATCCGCCATCTTGATTGGCTGGTGTGAGAGTGTTGTCATTCCGGCACATTGGCAGATAAAGGGAGAATTGATTTAAAAATAGAGATGTATATGGCAGCCTTTTTTTTTATTTTTATCAAAAAGGTTTTTATTGAATATAAGGCAAACAACAGTTTCCATTGTACAAAAACTTGCAGAGATTTTACTCTGCTGACAAACACCAGATGAATACCTAGGTGTAGCACACCACAATATTGCAATTCTAAGTTCAGCATACATGTATAGATTAGTGTTATGGACATTGCAGAATTCTGGACAACACTAGCTCCCTGGGGCTCAAACCGGGAGTATCCAGCCATTGGGACCAAATTCGTTCAAACCTGCCCGGGCTTCCTCTGTGTTGGTATATACACTTTTCCATAATGAGAGTATTCCTCATGTGTGCTATCCATTAAGGCGGTGGTAGGTGGTAAGGTTGATTTATATCCCATCAATATAAGCTTTTTGGCCTGAAATAAGGCTCTAGAGACTGTGATCCTGGTTAATTCCTCAGGAATCACATCCTCCAGGACCCCCAGCAAGCAATACAGAGGGTCTACGGGGATTGTCGTTTGAAACACTCCGTTAAGTGTACCCACCACCTCACTCCAATACCTGTGAAGCTTCGGGCACCTCCACAGGAGATGGATGAGGTCTCTGCTGTGTTGCCGACAGCAGCAACATAAAGGGTCCCGCAACCTACCCATCTTATGGAGTTTTGACGGGGTGTAGTGGACTCTCAACAAGATGTATAGTTGGGACACCTTCTGTGCTACATTCAAAGTATATGGCAGCCTTTGGTCTACTCTTTTTCAGGGTCAGGACAAAGTGGGAAGAAAGAGCATGTGCCCCAAAAGCAAGCTCTTTGTGCAAAGGGTGTGATGGATCTGGATAAAATTTCTATTTTGAATTATTTTATTAGAACCACTAAAATGTTTTAATGTCTTTTATATTTTCATATTGTTTCTATATTGTTGTTTTTTTTATATTTCTTTTTATATATGCATATGTATGTATGAGAATGATCAATACTGCTTATTTTCCTTGATAAGATTTGTCAGATATGTTTTTAAAGTATATTTCAACTTGGATGGCTATACAAAAGGGATAAGGGAAAAAGTTCAGTCTCCATTTTCTCTTTCTGCTTCTCATCTTTCAAATGTGTGTTTGGCTCATCCCCCCCCCCACTGCATTCCTAGATTCCAAAACCCCCTTCTCGTTCCTTGCTCTGTATGGAAGAGGAAGTTACCCCTCCCCCTTGTCTGCTTACTGAGAGAACTTTTTTATGACACATGGATTTGCAAGAAGAGCATGGACTGGACTTGTGAGAAGAAGATGGAATAGGAAAGACCCCTATATGAACTGACCAATGAGAAGCTTCATGCCGGGTGCAAGCCCGACAGGGGAGAAGGATTAGTGGGTGTATCTGTATCATGTGAACCAATCAATGTATGCTTTGTGATTTCATATGGCTAATAAAACTAAAGTGAGGAGGGTTTCTCCTTCCTGTTAGGACTGAGCTAAAAGGTGAGCAGATGTAGATTTTCTTGTCTGATTTTGCATGCTTTCCTTAATTTGAAATCAGCCGCAGAAATGGGTAACCCTGAGAGTGTATCAGGAAATCAATTAATTAATGAGTCGTCATCAAGGGGACATGCTGGGAGCTCCAGAAGCTCCCTTCTCCTTGCCTCGCATTGACAGAAGTAACAGCATTTTCATTCTGTCAGCAGGGCTTTCTGCCATCTGGAGCATGGTGGCACTAGCCCTATGCTCCCTGCTGTCTCGATTGGGGGGAGCTCTATACTGGGGGCTAGGTGGTGGGGAGAGCTCTGTACTGGGGAGTTAGGGGGTGGGGAGCTCTAGGGAAAGGGAGCCACCGCTCTAGGTAGATCCTGCTTGTAATGAACCTCTTCTCCGAATCAGAAGCCACAGGTGCTGGCAATGCATATAGCAATGAGGATAAAGGAGATTTCTGGCCAGCCGCACTCCAAAAAATATTAGCCTTTAATAGTAAAATAGGATAAAAAATACATGCCACAGCAGAACAGAAAAAATAACTGACGCGTTTCACACTATTACTTAGTGCTTAATCATAGATAAGGGTGGGGAGCTCTGTCCTGGGGGGGGGGGGGGTTTGTGGCCACATTTTCCCATCTATGCCCTGGGCACTGGGTTGACCTTGTCCCAGCACTGCCCTTTTGTAATGGTATTTGAGATATTTTAAGGAGAATTTTAGTGTATTTTCAGTGACGGCTTATTATGAGTTTTTCTTACAGTGTGTTTATCAGTGCTATTTTTATCTCTCACGTTTGCTCTTCCCTTATCTTTGGTATTACATTGAATATAGTGATCTGTAGATTAGCACCTAGTTGCTCTTTGCAATTACTCTGTCTACATCAACAACTGTTGCGATAAGATAACAAGGAGGAAGTGTAATTATTTCAATAAGTCGGGTGACTGGTGGAGGCTGTGGGCGGGGCCAATGAGTTGATACCAAGTGTGGAAGAATGGCACACAGAGACTCAAAGAAATGCGCACAACTATAATTTGGTCAAATTGTAGGTAGGCAAACAACACACAAGGTACAGCGCCAAAGTTCTTTATTTAAGAGTTCCACAAAAATGTTCACACCAGGGGCACAATATCACAAGAACACAGTTGCAGAAGTTCCAGCAATGTTCGCCTCACATTGGCAAGACTCCAGCAGATAATGGGTTGGTAGGCTTATATGACCAGAGCGGCATCTGAGGAGAGGGGTAGCTGTAGGCAAGTGGCAGAGTATCGGCAAACAGCTGACTGATGTGGGTTCCAAATGGCAGTTCAGGGGTTCTAATATTATCAGCACACCAACTATGTCCCTCCTTATCAGGAACCTCTCCCTAGATTAAATGAACTGTCCCTATCTGGCATGGATCCTTCGCGACTGTGTCTGACTACAATGGTACACTGCTACTTTACAGCATTGCACCCATTACAAATGGCTGCTGGGTGACAGCCCACTGTCAAGTGAATCTGGCGTCACAGGAGTGCAGAACTTAATGCACTCCTGTGATCCACATGAGATGTATGACCAAAAGACCTTTGGCTATACTTCTCTATTAATAAACATTGTTGCAGATTCCTTCCTATTTCTGCTCTGAAGATAAAGCTGTTTGATTATGTCTGTAGACAATTGCAGACTGCTTCTTCCACTGTAGGTTGCGCCCGGTACACAGTACAATTTTTTTTTTTATAATCAAAGCTAATCACATGGTATAGATGGGCTGTGATTGGCCTTGTCTGTAACATGTGATCAAATTGACCAATCACAGCTTGCAACACATTTGTAGACATCGGATGGCTTTAAAGGAAGCCATCAATTGTGTACAACTGTTATGTGATCTGCTGTGATTCATCATGGCGGTCACATGGTGCCGGCAATGAGACAGTACTCTGATTGATTGGTTATCGGCTGTGTCTAGTGGACGCGCCTGGAAAACAATTTGCGCCACTGTGTGGCCCTGCGATCAGTGAACATCTAGTCAGGATGGGAAAGCCACCGCCCAGCCATCATTTGTCTATAGGCCAGGCGTGAAGTGGTTAACAGCTCGGTCACAGTGCTGGCAGCATGCAGTGAGCGTGCTCAGGGCACAGAGACCTCAGCTACCCATGGGCACGTATGTGCATCATGTGGATGTTAAATCCCGCCCTTTTTGCTGACACCCATATGGGTTAGTTGGGCAGCAAGAGGTTAATTGGAGCCATTGGGAACTATGCTGTCTCTGTGTCCCTCACACTTCCTTTATTGCATCATTATGACTAACACAATGGGGTTGATTTACTGAAGGCAAATAGACTGCGCATTTTGCAAAGTGCAGTTTTCCAGTTGCTCCAGGTAGGCAGGCGTATCGTTGCGGCGGCGTAGTGTATCGTGTTTACACTACGCCGCCGTAAGTTAGCGAGGCAAGTACATGATTCACAAGATACTTGCCTGCTAAGTTACGGCGGCGTAGCGAAAATCGGGTAGGCGTAATGGCGCCTAATTCAAATTTAGCTGAGGGGGCGTGTTTTATGATAATGGGGGGTGACCTTACGTGATTGACGTATTTTACGAACGGCGCATGCGCCGTCCATGTACATATCCCAGTGTGCATTGCGGCAAAGTACGCCGCACGGTCCTTGATGGTTTCGACGTGGACGTAAATGACGTAAATCCCTATTCACGGACGACTTACGCAAACGACGTAAAATTTTCGAATTTCGACGCGGGAACGACGGCCATACTTAACATTACTATTCCAGCTATTTGATGGAATAACTTTAGGCCTGATAATGCGTTATCTAAACGTTGTATCTTTATTGCGTCGGCCGGGCGTACGTTCGTGAATAGGCGTATCTAGTGATTTACATATTCTACGCCGACCACAATTAAAGCACCACCTAGCGGTCAGCCTAAAAATTACACTTTAGGATACGACGGTGTAAGACACTTACGCCGCTCGTATCTGAGCCTAATTTAAGCTTATCTGGTTTCCAGAATACGCTTAAATTAGCGCCGGCGCAAATTCAGACTAAGTCTTTCTGAATCCACCTATAAGCCTACAGTCTGAAGTCGCCTAGGCATTGGGAAAAAATAAACATAAAAAAATCTTTTAACCTCCTCAGCCCCGGAGGATTTGGCTGCCAAATGACCGGGCCAGTTTCGGCACTGCGTCGTTTAACTTACAATGGCGCGGTCATGCGACTTGGCACCCAAACATGTCTTTTTCCCCCACAAATAGAGCTTTCTTTTGGTGGTATTTGATCACCTTTGTGGTTTTTATTTTTTGCGATATAAACAAAAAAGCAACGATTTTGAAAAAAAAGCAATATTTCTTACTTTTTGCTATAATAAATATCCCCCAAAAATATATATAAAAAATTTTTTCCCCTCAGTTTAGGCCGATATATATTATTCTACATATTTTTGGTAAAAAAAATTGTTATAAGCGTATATTGACTGGTTTGTGCAAAAGTTATAGGCCCAGATTCACGTAGGAGATACAACGGCGTATCTCCAGATACACCGTCGTATCTCTGAGTCTGAGGCGTCGTATCTTGGCGCCTGATTAAAAGAATCAGATACGCCAGAATTTCTCTAAGATACAACCAGCGTAAGTCTCCTACGCCGTCGTATCTTAACTGCATATTTACGCTGGCCGCTAGGGGCGTGTACGCTGATTTACGCCTAGAATATGTAAATCAGCTAGATACGCCTATTCATGAACGTACGCCCGGCCGACGCAATACAGATACGCAGTTTACGTTAGGCTTTTTCCGGCGTAAAGTTACCCCTGCTTTATGAGGCGCAGCCAATGTTAAGTATGGACGTGGTGCCAGCGTCAAATTTTCCGTCGATTACGTCGTTTGCGTAAGTAGTTCGCGAATAGGGCTGTGCGTCATTTACGTTCACGTCGAAAGCATTGGCTTTTTGCAGGTTAATTTGGAGCATGCGCACTGGGATACTTTCACGGACGGCGCATGCGCCGTTCGTAAAAAGCGTCATTTACGTGGGGTCACAGTAGATCAACATAAAACACGCCCACATGTTCCATATTTGAATTAGGCGGGCTTACGCCGGCCTATTTACGCTACGCCGCCGCAACTTTGCTTTGTGAATACTGCACTTGCCTGTCAAAGTTGCGGAGGCGTAGCGTAAATAGGATACGTTACGCCCGCTCACAAATATGCGCTCCCTACGTTTATCTGGGCCATAGCGTCTACAAAATAGGACATAGATTTATTATATTTTTATTATATATTTTTTTTACTAGTAATGGCGGCGATCTGCGATTTTTATCATGATTGTGACATTATGGCGGACACATCGGACACTTTTGATGCTATTTTGGGACCACTGTCATTTATACAGCGGTCGGTGCTATAAAAATGCACTGATTACTGTGTAAATGACACTGGCAGGGAAGGGGTTAAAGGGTCACTAAAGGAAAACATTTTTTTTGCTGAAATGACTGTTTATTGGGTATAGAGACATAAAAGTTAACTGATTCCTTTTAAAAATGATTAAAAATAGATTAAATTCAATCATATGTGCCTGTACTTTCACTTTCGGTTTTAAACTGGTTTCATGTTTCTGTGAAGTAAAGAGACCCACAGAACAAAAACAAACACATCCAGGGCAGTGTTTTGTTTTTAAAATTAATCTGATTGGTTCTGAGGAGTTTTAGACACACAGTAATGACAGCTTAGACCACCGTGAAAATCTCCCAGTACGATGGTTATAAGGAGCCAGACAAGCAGGAAGTGTGGAGATCACAGCAGAATTACAGCAACTTCAAAGCAAAAACGAACAATAAGGACATGAAACCAGTACTGCAGTAAGGTAAAGGAAGCTATTTACCTAAAAATTTTTTTTCCTTTAGTGATCCTTTAAGTGTGTCCTAGGGAGTGATTCTAACTGTGTGGGGGTTGGGCTACCAGTGACATGACACTGATCACTGTTCCCGATGACAGGGAGCAGTAGATCAGTGTCCTGTCACTAGGCAGAACAGGGGGAGATTCCTTGTTTACAATGGCACCCCCCTGTTCTGCCGCTCCCTGACACAGTCGCGGGACACTGGCTGACATTGAGTCCGCGGGTCCTGCGGGCACGGTCACGGAGCTCGATACGGCGCGCACACTCGCTAGGCGGCAGATTCAAAGCAATGTACCTGCGCGTTGCTTTGCCTGCCCATGCCATTCTGCCGACGTACAAGTGCGTTAGGCAGTTGGCAAGTGGTTAAAGTTATTTTTTCTGTATTACTTTGCAGTTATGATGCCAATCGCACTGCAAAGCGTTCATGACGGAGTTCCTCTTTAAACCCACAGAACTCCTACCTCAGTTTATTCCGCTTTAGCCTAATGCGTCTCAGAAGAAAACATTTGTCTCTCCCCATACATGCTGATGATTAAGTAATGAATAGCCCCGAATATAAATCACATGAGTGAAATTTGAGCTAATGGTGCGAATCGCATAGAGTTCGAGTACAATGTGACCCAAATGGCTGGTGATTAAATTCATATGAAGAGCAGATACATCAGGAACAGTCATTTGTGAAATGGCTTTTAGGATGAACTTAATAACTCCTCTCTGTATTTACTAAAAAGGATGTCAAGGGTTTTAATACACCTTGGATGGCTGGCAATGGCCCGTGGGTATTAATAAAACTTCTGATGACTAAATAAAATCTGTATGCAGTCTGTGACATCAGAGTTGTTTAGAGATCTGTAGTATATTAAATCAATTGACCTCCGGAAGGTTTTACCCCATTAGGGACCAGACCATTTTTTGCTATTCAGCACTGCACTAATTTTACTGGCAATTGCGCGGTCATGCACCACTGTACACAAATTAAATATATATCTTTTTATTTTGGTTATGCTATATACTTTTGGCGGACACTAGTATACTGTAGTTCTGGCAGTGACCAGGCAGACACTATCCTGGTAATGGTGGTGATCAGCGAATTATTATATGACTGTGATAGTGTGGTGGGAAATCAGGGACTGGCACTAACTGACACTGGCTGGGAGGGATGCAAACTGACTCCAATTGATGCTATCTGACGTTGCCAGTGACCCTAATACGGTGATGAGTGATAATACTATACATTGTCACTGTACTAATGGCACTGGCGGGGTGATCAGGAGGGCAATCAAAGGGTTAGCTGTGTGCCTAAAAGTGTATGTGCTGCATTTACTGACAGATCTGGCTTGCTTTTCTTCCTGATTTTAGCTCTGGTAGGTGAAACTGTAGGTGAAATCTGAAGGGCACTGATGAGGTGGCACTGATAGTCTGCACTGATGAGGTGGTACTGATTAGTTGGCAGCACTAATGGGCACTCATGAGGCAGCACTGATGAGGTGGCACTGATGGGCACTCATGAGGCAGCACTGATGGACACTGATGAGGTGGCACTGATGAGGCGGCACTGATGGGCACTCATAAGGCAGCACTGATGATGTGGCACTTATGAGGCTGCACCGATGGAGTGGCACTGATAGATTGCAGTGATGGGCACTGATGAGGCGGCACTGATGAGGTGGCACTGATGGGCGATGATGATGCCACACTGATAAGTGGCACTAATGAACGCTGATAGGTGGCACTGATAAGGAGGCACTGATGGGCAATGATGAGGTGGCTCTGATGGGCAATTATAGGCTGCACTGATGAGGTGGCACAGATGGACACTGATAGGTGGCACTGAAGGGCAGCACTCATAGACACTGATAGATTTCACTAATGAGCACTGATAAGTGGCAGTAATGGGCAGTGATAGGCGGCACTGATAGGTGGCACTGATGAGGAGGCACTGATGGGCGGCACTTATGAGGAGGCAGCACTTATAGGCTGCACTAATGGGCACTGATAGGTGAGACTAATGGGCACTGATAGGCGGCATTGATGGACCTGCATTAATCACAGGCTGTGACAGCACGTGAGTATTATAAGAGAACAATAAAAATAGAGATTGCAATAACTTTAATGCAAATAAATTATTGTACACTTTTTTTTACCAGAGACCTGTAGCAGAATACATTTTGACCTAAATGTATTATTTATTTAACAGAAAGGAGAAAATAAATATTTTTTTTATACTTTAATTTAATATATATTTTTTTAAAAATATTTTTTTTGCCCTTTTTTGATTATATTGCAAAAAACTAAAAACCCAGTGCTGATCAAATACCACCAAAAAAAAAAGTTCTATTTGTGAAAAGAATTATAGAAATCTCATTTGCATACAGTGTTGCATGACCGCTCAATTGCCAGTTAAAATAGCACAGTGGTGTATAGCTAAAAGTGTTCTGGTCATGAAAGGGGTAAAACCAAGTAAAATAACCTAGAGTAAACAAAGAAGATTTCAAAGGAGTGCTGCCCAGAAACTTAGGTGGAACCCCGTGTTAAAGGGCACTACATGCTAATACCTGCCCATACTCTGTTTAGCATCAACAGGATACTTGGAAAGGGCATGTACAAAAAAATGGGTTTCTTCAAAACACCAGCGTCAATGCCAGGAGGTGGAGAGAGAGCCAGGCTGGTTTACACTTGCGGTTGGAGGGAGCATAAAACACATGCCTGAACCACATTTTTACCACCCTCCATCCCCTCGTCAAGCTCGGTGGGCTACTGAACATGGCCGATTCGCCTGAATGGGGTTGCGTGATAACCATCTGTAACCATAAAATCAGTGGTGGTTGTAATTACAGGTGGTGTGGAGGCAACATAATGTCTCTTCAGTGCCTTTCAAAGCACCATGGAACGCTCTTCAGAGGCTGTCACAAGTGTAAACGAGAATTTGGTGAGTACTGATATACATCTTTCCTCTCTTTGGATATGAAGACTCATAGGCCCGGATTCAGATAGGAGTTACGACGGCGTATCTCCGGATACGCCGTCGTAACTCTGAGTGTGCGGCGTCGTATCTATGCGACTGATTCGTAGAATCAGTTACGCATAGATTTTCCTAAGATCAGACCGGCGTAAGTCTCTTACACCGTCGTCTCTTAGGCTGCACATTTACGCTGGCCGCTAGGTGGCGCTTCCATAGATTTACGCGAGTAATATGCAAATTAGGTAGATACGCCGATTCAGAAACGTACGTCCGCCCGACGCATTTTTTTACATTGTTTACATAAGGCTTTTTCCGGCGTAAAGTTACCCCTCATAAAGCAGGGGTAACTCATGTTAAGTATGGACGTCGGAAAACGACCGAACAGTGCCGTATTTTACGTTGTTTGCGTAAGTCGTTCGCGAATAGGGCTGTACGTAAGTTACGTTCACGTCAAAAGCATTGGCTTTTTGCGGGTTAATTTGGAGCATGCGCACTGGGCTACGTTCACGGACGGCGCATGCGCCGCTAGCCAAAAACGTCATTTATGTGGGGTCAGCCTTCATTACCATACAACACGCGGATTCCGCGGGCTTACGCCGGACCACTTACGCTACGCCGCCTTAACTTAGGGCGCAAGTTCTTTCTGAATACGGAACTTGCGCCCTAATTTACGGCAGCGTAACGTATCTGAGATACGTTACGCCCGCCGATAGATACACAATTGTATCTGAATCCGGGCCATGATTTCTACTTGGTGAACATTGAGCCCCCTAACCCTTTCATCCTAATGTAAGGTAGGAAAATGAAAGTGTAAGTAAACCCCCCTATCGTTTTCAGCCAAGGAAGCTGCCATCTTTGCCCCTGTTTAATCAACAACTGCCATGATGCTGCACATGCATAGCTCCCAACTGTCCCTGATTTCGAGGGACTGTCCCTGATTTGGGGCAATGTCCCTCTGTCCCTCTTCCCCCCTGATTTGTCCCTCATTTTGGTCTGATCTATATAGATGTATATAAAATGCACTTTTTATCTATCAAAAAGTGTTTTCCAGCGCTAAACCTTTCATCTGATTTCTAAATTGCTACATTTGTGAATACCAAAAGCCAATATAAAGGAATAGTAGTGGTAAAAAAAAAAGCACTTGTGGGTTTAACCAATCTTGTTTTTTGTACAAGTCTCCTTTAACCACTTAAGGACCCCTTCACGCCGATATACGTCAGCAGAATGGCACGGCTGGGCACATCCACGTACATGTACGTTGCCCTTTAAGCCCAGCCGCGGACCCGATCGCCGCTGGAGTCCCGCGATCGGTCCCCGGAGCTGAAGAACGCGGAGAGCTGTGTGTAAACACAGCTTCCCCGTTCTTCACTGTGGCGCCGTCATTGATCATGTGTTCCCTTTTATAGGGAAACACAATCAATGACGTCACACCTACAGCCACACCCCCCTACAGTTAGAAACACAGATGAGGTCTCACTTAAACCCTTCAGCGCCCCCTTGTGGTTAACTCCCAAACTGCAATTGTCATTTTCACAGTAAACAATGCATTTTTAATGCTTTTTTTGCTGTGAAAATGACAATGGTCCCAAAAATGTGTCAAAATTGTCCAAAGTGTCTGCCATAATGTCACAGTCACAAAAAAAAATGCTGATCGCCACCATTAGTAGTAAAAATTTAATTTTTTTTTAAAAATGCAATAAAACTATCCCCTATTTTGTAAACGCTATAAATTTTGCGCAAACCAATCGATAAACGCTTATTGCGATTTTTTTTACCAAAAATATGTAGAAGAATACGTATCGGCCTAAACTGAGGAAAAAAAATGTTTTTATATATTTTTGGGGAATATTTATTATAGCAAAAAGTTAAAAAATATTGCATTTTTTTTCAAAATTGTCGCTCTATTTTTGTTTATAGCGCAAAAAATAAAAACCGCAGAGGTGATCAAATACCACCAAAAGAAAGCTCTATTTGTGGGGGAAAAAAGGACGCCAATTTTGTTTGGTAGCCACGTCGCACGACCGCGCAATTGTCAGTTAAAGGGACGCAGTGCCGAATCGCAAAAACTGGCCAGGTCCTTTAGCTGCCTAAAGGTCCGGGTCTTAAGTGGTTAAGGGGCGTGGCAAGGGGTGTGTCCTATGCCTGCATACTTTTGCTGATAGGTGTCCCTCATTCCCATCTCAGAAAGTTGGGAGGTCTGCACATGTGATTAGTTATGACAGTTCCACTTCAAGTAAAAACTAAAATGTTAAAAATAACTAACAAATTTCATTTTCTTGCGTTCAGTGCTATACCAGAATGGGTTAAACTATTCCAGAACTAATCTTCTGTCTTATTTATTTGTCAATGGATTTGTTCTCCAGTGAAAAACTCTTATGAAGTTTGTTAACAAAGGTTCTTTATTCCGGGGCTGAAATCATTTTACTGTTTTGTTCTTGAATGAATAAAACAATTACAGTAGATGCAACCCTAACTGCACGACATTTAGCTTGCTAAAGTATTCTTTATCATAAGAAATTGCCATGTTTTAAATAAAATACTCATGTAGCACTACCCCCGTAGGAGTTGCAAATGTCAGGGTTCCCCATTGCTGCACAGCCAGTCACTTAGCGTTTTCAACATGGATGCAGACACAGAAAAACAGTCCTTGAGCTTTATTTTGTTGTTTTATGGAGGGGAAGTTAACTTGGATGGGGTTAGGGATTTATGGGATACCCAACTTGACAACAACAGAAAATGCAGGGACAACTTCCTCCCTATTTCCAGCTCCTCTTTTTCCTCCTGCACAAAATGTGATCCTTGTACAGCTCCACTGAGTTCACTCCTTTCTGGAACTAATAGTCTCTGGGCCAGATTCTCGTAGATCAGCGTATCTACGAGCGGGGCGTAGCGTATGCCATTAACACTACGCCGCCGCAACTTACTGGAGCAAGTGCCGTATTCTCCAAGCACTTGCTCTGTAATTTGCGGAGGCGTAGTCTAAATGGCCCGGCGTATCCCCGCGTAAATCAAAGGGGGCGGCTTGTATTTAAATTAAGCGCGCCCCCGTGCCGAACGAACTGCGCATGCGCCGGCCTTAAACGTAGGCCACTGCGCATGCTCCATAGTACGCCGCAAATACATTGGTTGCGACGTGAACGTAATTAACGCACAGCCCTATTCGAGTTACGTAAACGACGTAAACAACGGAAAAACCCGACGCTGTCCCGACGGCCATACTTAACATGGCATACGGCGGACCGACGTAAGGTTACCCCTCATATAGCAGGGGTAACCTTACGCTTACGGAAACGACGTAAACTACGGCGAAGCGGCGCAAAAACGTTCGGGAATCGGCGTATCGGCTCATTTGCATATCCAACGCTGACATCAACGTAAACGCCACTTAGCGGCTAGCGTAGTATTGCATTTAGGATCTGACGGTGTAAGTGACTTACACCAGTCGGATCCTAGCCTAATTCCGGCGTATCTTGTTTTGAGAATACAAAACAATGATACGCCGGCGGGATTTTTGAATTACGCCGGTGTATCTGTAGATACACCGGCGTAATTCTTTTGAGAATCTGGCCCTCTATGTTAGTATTGCAAAAGCCCCTTACAGGCTAGGAACTCCCAGTCCTTTAAACAGCAGCACATGTGGAGTGAACTGCATCTTGCAACACCTTCTGCTTCCCTGTAGACAATGATCCTAGTACTAATGCTTGCAGAATGCTAGCCCATCCAGCTGCCACCAGCCCACCTGGCTGCTTCTTCTTCCCAGTCCTCCTGACTGACACTCTGCACCAGTCCTGTCTGATTGACACACTAGAGCATGGGCGCTCAACCTGTGGCTCTCCAGCTGTTGCGGAACTACAATTCCCATGAGGCATTGCAAGCCGCTGACAGGTACAAGCATGTCTCCCAAAGCCTGAGGCATTATGGGAATTGTAGTTTTGCAACAGCTGGAGAGCCACAGGTTGAGCACCCATGCACTAGAGATTATCCCAGGGCAAGGTTGTGTAGCGGCCTGCTACTTTCTAGCCGGCGCTGCTGTAAATTTAGAGGGTAGTCTGAGAGTTAGTAGACTCAGTCTGTGTTATTTTTCACTAAATTTGGGCCTCTGTTCCAGCCATGGCTGTACTGTGAGTGACCACTATTGGTGTTTTGGGTGCTGTTACCGCCACAGGCCAAGGGTGGCAGCAGTCAGGTCAAGGTGTTTTGGGTTTTCCCCTTCAGCAGCCAATCAGAGGGAGTTGATTGTCCCACTGTGCATGCTGGGGAGGAGTACTTAAGGGACAGACGTCACTAGTCTGGGGTCATTGTCGATCCTGGGTCTGTCGTCCCACCACCCCCCATGTGTGGCCCTCCTGGCAGGGAGTGCGTGTTCAAGCGTTGGTCTGGGGTTGTGATCCACTAAGTAGGCCCGGTAGTCAGACTGGGTCTATGCATGCAGAGTGGTCCTGTGCTGTCCGTCCTGAGGGAGGAAGCCACTTGATGAAGAACCTGTCTTGGAGAGCAAGAGGCTGGTATCTCAGGAGAGGCCTTGAACTTCATCGAAGGAGGCACCATTACTGAAAGGCTGAATGATGGTCGCCTGTCAGTTCCAAGTTCACAAGAAGTTGATCGGGAGAGATCCGGGTGCTTAATCCTGTGCTGTGAAGTTTCTGGACCGAATATATCTCCATCTTTGGGAAGGTCTGTGGCAGAGACTGTACCAAGATTCCGTGTGACATCCTGGCTGCTAGGTTAGTGAGAGAGGCCTATCCAGGTGCACAATACCCACTCTGGCTAGAGTGGAGATGAAAGCTGCGTTGCTGGAAGCAGGAGTGTTTCCGAACAAAAGTTATACACCTGAACCTATTCTCTATTACCCTTCCACCTCTTCAACTACTACTTTTATCTTTTTACCAAGTTGGGCAAATAAAGCAAAGAAAAAGAAGTCTAAAGTGTGAACTTTTTCTCAACTCTCATCTGATACCCTAGACCAGTGATGGCGAACCTTGGCACCCCAGATGTTTTAGAACTACATTTCCCATGATGCTAAGCTACTCTGAAGAGTGCATGAGCATCATGGGAAATGTAGTTCCAAAACATCTGGGGTGCCAGGGTTCGCCATCACTGCCCTAGACGACAAGGAAATAGAGGTAACATGCCACCCAAAACAAACCAGTAGTTCCTTCGGGGGTAGTGCTACAGTTGGATGAAGACTTAGCACACCGTCATTTTCTAAAGAGAGCTGCTACAGCTAGCAGTCTCTCCCTTTGTCTGTCCCTGAACTGTGCTGATCTGCTCACTCTGTTTCTCCATCTTCCACACCGACTCCCCTGCTGGCCTGGCTCATGTCTATTTAAGAGCTCATTAGTTCCCTGCTGTCAGGGACTTCGAGAAAGAATTTTAAAGGGTGCCCCGACTGAAAAAAAGTTGGGAAACACTGGCTTGGACTATGGTTTTCCTGCTAGTAGCACACTACCGTGATCAACTTCTCCAACTCAGTGGGTATATCTCGGGCTGCTATCTCATCCTTGATGGCATCCAAGAGACCATGAGAATAAGCAGCCATGAGGGCCTCATTGTTCCAAGCAACCTCTGCTGCCAGTAAATAGAACAAACGTAGTCAAAACATAGCCAAAGTTCGGTAACCGGAACTGATAGTCAGACAAGCCAGAAAGTCAGGAAGCCAGGAATCAGTGTAGTGGAACGTCAGCCTAGCAAGTCTTTAACAGGAACGCAGGAGAAAGTCTCTGTGATGTTGGCCAGACGAAGGCAGAGATCATCTGGGCTGGAAGGCTTAAGACCCCTTTTACACTGAGGGTGCATTGCAGGCGCTATAGCGTTAAAAAAAGGGCCTGCAATCCGCCCTCAAACAGCTGCTCCATTGTTGGCGTAATAAGCGTTTATTGATTGGTTTGCGCAAAAGTTATACCGTTTACAAAATAGGGGGTAAAAAATAATATTTTTTTTCAAAATTGTCGCTCTATTTTTGTTTATAGTGCAAAAACTAAAAAACGCAGAGGTGATCAAATACCACCAAAAGAAAGCTCTATTTGTGGGGAAAAAAGTACGCCAATTTTGTTTGGGAGCGACGTCGCATGACCGCGCAATTGTCAGTTAAAGCGACGCAGTGCCAAATCGCAAAAAGTGCTCTGGTCTTTGACCAGCAATATGGTCCGGGGCTTAAGTTGTTAAAATGATCGTGTGTGGGCTTCACATCATTTTTCGGGTTCTGAAAAACATGTTATAGCTCAGAAGACTATTTGAGATTTCAGAGCAGCCCAGAAAGGTAGGAGCTTGCTGCTTTTGCAGAAGATCATCACGTATTTTTCTGTACTTGCAGGGATCCTGAAGAGAAGATATGGAGAAATGTGTATTGCAAAAATGTACTGCATGTGTTGTTTTTTTTTACCCAGACATACAGTACTTTATACGTAGTTAAATGAAGAACAAATCTGAACACTGGTCGCATTTTATAAACGGCTCATCCTTCCAATATCTCCAGGCGTTTGACTGCACATCAAAGTGATGCATCAAGTTGGATTTTAGGAGGCTGTTTAAACCATAATTTGGATGTTACATTATTTGTTACTAACTCTGTCCTG
The DNA here is from genome assembly GCF_905171775.1 of Rana temporaria. Lineage (NCBI taxonomy): Eukaryota > Metazoa > Chordata > Amphibia > Anura > Ranidae > Rana > Rana temporaria. The sequence continues at coordinate 488,521,000 of NC_053490.1, forward strand.
TAATCTTGTCTGCACTTACTGGAAGTTACCATTAGTGGCTTACACTTTCTAAGATTGATTTTTAACAGATAATCATTTTTTTGAATATTTGAATATGATGTTTAATTCAGCGTTTTATTTTCTGATGAATATTTAAATGCTACAGTTGTTATACATTATTATTAACATCTTCATATGATTGTTTTATTGTTTCATTGCTCATAATTGTGACACTAATGACTTTTATTTTTCATTTTTGCTTAAAGGTAGAGTCCACTCTTCGGACTACTACAGTATGTTTCACGTTACACTCATATTTAGAATGTAAAATAAAATATTGTCACGTTCCCCAACCAACCACCCTCAAATTAATTGAAATGCATAAGGCCCCTTTCACACTGGGGCGGGAGGTGCGCTGACGATATAGTGGATCTATTTTTAGTGGTGCTATACCGTCGGTTTTGCCGCGGAATTGCGGCGGTATTTGGCCACTAGCGGTGCGGTTTTAACCCCCGCTAGCGGCCGGAAAAGGGTATTAATCCTTTTTCGGCCGCTAGCGGAGGTTAAAACCGCTCCGCTAGCAGCCAAATACCGCCGCAATTCCGCAGCAATTCCGACGGTATAGCACCACTAAAAATAGAGCCACTATATCGTCAGCGCACCTCCCACCCCAGTGTGAAAGGGGCCTTATGCATTTCAATTAAATTGAGGGTGCAGAGGCGCAATGCCGGCGGTATTACCGCGGTTTCCCATTGCTTTCAATGGGAAGGAGTGGTGGATGAGCAGTAAACACACCGTTCCTTTACCACTCCAAAGATGCTGCTAGCAGGAATTTTGGATCGGTCCTGCTAGTGCACCGCTCTAGTGTGAAAGCACTCGGGCTTTCACATTGAGACTGCAGGGCAGGAGTTTTTTAGGCGGTATTTAGGCGCTATTTTTAGCGCTAAAATGCCTAAAAAACTCCTCAGTGTGAAAGGGGCCTAAGTGGTGTCTTGCTTTAAGCTCTGTACTTCAATAGAGCTAGAATTGTATGTGTCCTTGTATTATTGACTATACAGTTGTGCTCATAAGTATACATACCCTGGCAGAATTTATGATTTCTTGGCCATTTTTCAGAGAATTTGAATGATAACACAAAAACATTTCTTTCACTCATGGTTAGTGTTTGGCTAAATCCATTTATTATCAATCAACTGTGTTTACTCTTTTTAAATCATAATCACAACAGAAACTACCCAAATGACCCTGATCAAAAGTTTACATACCCCAGTTCTTAATACCATATATTGTCCCTTTTAACATCAATGACAGCTTGAAGTCCTTTGTGGTATTTGTGGATGAGGCTCTTTATCTTCTCAGATGGTAAAGCTGCCCCTTCCTCTTGGCAAAAAGCCTCCAGTTCCTGTAAATTCTTTGCCTGTTTTGCATGAACTGCACATTTGAGATCTCCCCAGAGTGGCTCAATGAATGATATTGAGGTCAGGAGACTGAGATGGCCACTCCAGAACCTTCACTTTATTCTGCTGTAGCCAATGACAGGTCAATTTGGCCTTGTGTTTTGGATCATTGCCATGTTGGAATGTCCAAGTACATCCCATACACAGTTTCCTGGCTGATAAATGCAAATGTTCCTCCAGTAGTTTTTTGATAACATACTGCATTCATCTTGCCATCAATTCTGATCAAATTTCCTGTGCCTTTGTAGCTCACACATCCCCAAAACATCAGCGACCCACCTCCATGTTTCACAGTAGGAATGGTGTACCTTTCATCATAGGCCTTGTTGACTCCTCTCCAAATGAAGTGTTTATGGTTGTGGCAAAAAAGCAAAATTTTGGTCTCATCACTCCAAATAACTTTGTGCCAGAAGGTTTGAGGCTTGTCTCTGTGCTGTTTGGCGTATTGAAAGTGGAATACTTTGTTGCATTTGTATAGTAATGGCTTTCTTCTGTCGACTCGACCATGTAGCCCATCTTTATTCAAGTGCCCCCTTATTGTGCACCTTGAAATAGCCACACCACATGTTTTTAGAGAGTCCTGTATTTTACCTGAAGTTATTTGTGGGTTTTTCTTTGCATCCCGAACAATTTTCCTGTTAGAGGTGGACCTGAGCAATTGTACAGTTACTGCATACTTTCCTTTGGTCTGTTTTCTCTGTATAAGTTCTGCTTGCTGCTGATTCTGGCTTTCCCTTCATTCTGATTCTTTTCTTTGGTAGGGATGTGGCTGGCCATGATTTTTCCCCTTTAGGCTCCTTTCAGACGTGCGGACCGTATGTCCACATTTTCATCCATCCGTTGCGGATGAAAACGGGACATACATTGGTCCCTATGTGATTGCGGGTGTCAGCGGATGACTATCCGCTGACACACGTAATCGTCCGCATCTGCAAAGAAGTCATTAGAAACATTTTTTTTTTGAAAAGCCTATGGCGTGTGAACACACCCAAAAAACTCCACCCGGTGCAGAAAAAATGTGCACACACATAAAAAGTGTTCACAAAAACGTGCAGACGGGTGCAACGTCAAGTGGTCCTCCTGTGAAGAAGGGACCCAAAAACCCTGATCTCCCGGGGGGGGGGGGGGTTAGGCTCCAGACGGGGACTGAAGTACTGTGGTCCGAGCAACTAAAGCCGACACGGACCCAACTTCCTTGGAGGGACTGCCGAGACAGAACCCTCCCAGTACTAGGTGGGGCTCCCCCGAAGGGAGACCCCATGAGAGCAGGTGAACTAAGCCAGAAGGCCATGTCCACCCACTCCCAAGACGTTCAGGGCTGGCCCGAGGACCGGCACCCTAATAGTCACACAGTGAGACAAAACGTGCACAAACAAAAAAAGACAAAAAGGTGACAAACATAGGCATAAATAAAAGAAAGTGGGGGAAAGGGATAGTGGAGGAGAGTGAAAGAAGTGGTCATTGTGTTCCACAATGACCAGGCCCTCCGGCCAGGAATAAAAAATTCCTCCGGTCCTAGCCAAAAGGCCAGTCCCAGGAGGCAGGTGCTAAAAAAAGCGTGTATCTGGTGCAGTGACCGTGGTATCTTTAAATCAAAGTGACCCTCACTCACAGTGATTCTCAGATACCCCTGGACTGCCACTCCAGGGGCACATGCACCATAGGCTTTTCGTTCCACATCCAACCCCCTGCCCGGCCAGTGCAGCCCTCCACCCCTGCCAGCTAGAGAGCTCTTTAAGGTTTTCTAAGGCCGCGTACACATGGTCGGTTTGGTCCGATGAGAATGAACCGAAGTTCATTTTTATCGGACCAAACCGACCGTGTGTATAGGCCATCGGTCTGTTTTCCTTCGGTCCAAAATTTTAAAACATGCTTCAAAACCGAACCGATGGACCGCTGCCCCATCTGACCAAATGGTTAGTACAGAAAAGCATCGGTTCAAAACCCGCGCATTCTCAAAATCAAGTCGACGCATGCTTGGAAGCATTGAACTTCGTTTTATTCAGCACGTCGTGTGTTTTACGTCACCGCGTTCTGACACGATCGGTTTTTGAACTGATGGTGTGTACACATATCAGGCCGTACGGCCACTTCAGAGGTGAACCGATAAAAAGGGTCCGTCGGACCATTCTCATCGGTTTTGTCCGACCGTGTGTACGGGGCCTTAGGGAGAACTGCCGCTCAGATAGCAGCCTCCACCAATACTAGCCCTTCCAGACCCTCCGTCAACCCGGCGGATTTGCATGGTCCTACACCGACCCATCACAGGGCAGTACCAGCTCCTCCTACCGGATCGCCGACAGGGATAGCACTTACACCAGCCAACCAGAAGGCCAGACTAGAACTCGGCAAAAAGACCAGACCAAGTGCAGCCACCCATCTTCACCAGGAGCACCCTTCCAGACGGCTCAGATGCAACCATTGGCCGGCCCCCAGTATCTGTCGGGCAGCTCGGCGTAGTCCCTGCTGAAACCCTCCTTCCAGGTGCAATGACTTCATTGGATTGCATCCACCCTCCCTATGGAGGTGCTTCAGCGCTCTCTGACAACTGATAAGAACAGATACTACACTTGATCTTAGCCAAAAGTCTGAGAAGCGGCAGGGAAGACACCACAATCAGCACAGCTGGAGTGCAATGGCTGAGCCTCGCCCTGGGAGAACCACCTTCATGATCATGGTGTCTCCCCTGCCAGGTAAGTATTTATTTATTCATTAGAAACATTAATAAATAAAAGGGTGTACTTACCAGAACTGTACTTGTTGTCTATTGAAATTAAACAGATGGGCCCGGATTCACATACATCGGCGCATATTTATGCCGGCGTAGCGTATCTAATATAGGCGACGCCGACGCAGAGCAGAGAGGCAAGCACTGGATTCACAAAGCACTTGCTCCCCCTCGCTCTTAAAGATACGCTGGGTTTCCTCGGCGTAAGCCGGCGTAGGTGGAAGTGGGTGTGAGCCATGCTAATGAGGCATGACCCCATGCAAATGATGGGCCAAGCGTCATAGAAGTACTTAAAACGAACGGCGCATGCGCCGTCCCGTGGATGTATCCCAGTGCGTATTGCTCAGAATCACGTCGGAACTACTCCCTAAGATACGGCGGATCACTGCCTATGACGTGAACGTAACCTACGCCCAGCCCTATTCACGTAAACAATGTAAAATACGACGGCTGTGTTCCCTGGTCCATACCTTAGCATGAGTTGCGCCTCATATATGGGGAATAACTTTACGCCGGACGTATGACTTACGCAGACCGCGTATATTATGCGCCGGGCGCAACTACGTTCGTGAATCGGCATATCTCCTTCATTTGCATATGTGCATAGAAAATCAATGGGAGTGGCAAATGCGCCCATCGTAAATATGCGCCCACGATACGACGGCGTAGGCGTATCTCAGATTGTGGGCACGGCGCACAAATATGACGGCGCATAGTTACACTTACGCAGCGTATCTCGAGATACGCCGGCGTAAGTGCTTTGTGAATCCGGGCCATGGTCTCTTCCATTCCCCCAACGCTGTATGGGAGAGTAGGATTGGCTGGAATATGTAACAAGCATTATTTATCTTTAGACATGCAAGAAAAGGTTTTTGTTTTAAAAGGTATGATTTTTACATCTCACAGTCATGTTATATTTGGATGAATTGTCAGATACAGTCTTCACCTCCTGCTCTATCCTCAGACTATGGTTTACATTTGTTGTCATGCTAATCTGCTACCACCTACTGCCCTCTGGTGGCTAACAGTTTATTCACTAACATTAAATATTCAGTTCAGTCGAACGCTGCATTTTCTTCATACATCTAGCACTAGAATTATTCAGAGTTCAAAAAAATGTGCTGGCCTAGTACCAAAAACACCTAAAATTGTACACAGTCAAATGTGCGTCAATAATAGCATGTTGGAACAGTTAGCTCAAATATTTGACAGGCTTTACCTAATTATGTTTTTATTTCTCTTTTTTCCACCAAATGATTTAGATCAGTGCTCAAAGCAAGGTCCATGAAGACATGGATGAGCGAGTGTGGGGTGGAGGAACTTGACTGGCTTGCACAGAGTCCTGACCTCTTCCCGATAGAACACCTTTAGACCCCTTTCACACTGAGGAGTATTAACCCTTTATCGGCCGCTAGCGGGGGTTAATACTGCACCGCTAGCGGCCGAATCCCGCGGCAAATCCGGCGGTATAGCGCCGCTATTTTTAGCAGCGCTATACCGCCACCGCGGCTCCCGCCCCAGTGTGAAAGGGGCCTTAGGGTGAATTGGAGCAGAGACTATGAGCCAGGCCTCATCGTCCGACATCAGTGCCTGAACTCACAAATGCGCTTCTGGAAGAATGGTCAAGCATTCCCATAGACACACTCCTAAACCTTGTGGACAGCCTTCCCAGAAGAGCTAAAGCTGTTATAGCTGCAAAGGGCGGGCCAACTAAATATTGAACCCTACGGACTAAGACTGGGATGACATTAAATTTTACATGCGTGTAAAGGCAGGCTACCCAATACATTTTACAATATAGTGTACAGTACATGACAGCTTCCCAGCACTGATATGGCCTTTTCTGTGTACTGGCATACCCCTGTAAACCAAATCAGAGTTGGTCTTAAATAGCACAAATTTCCTAAAAGTTTAAGAGGTCTGAAAATAGGGGACAGAGGGCTGAAGTTACACTCTGCAGAGCTTAGTGAGGACAGCTCTGATAGCTGATTGGAGGGAAGTCTCTGCTCAAATTCATCCCAAAGGTGTTCTATTGGGTTGAGGTCAGGACTCTGTGCACTCCAGCCAAGTTCCTCCAACTCGCTCATCCATGTCTTTATGGCCTTGCTTTGTACACTGGTGCGCAGTCATGATGGAACAGGAAGGGGCCCAAACGGTGCCCACAAAGTTGGGAGCGTAAAATTGTCCAAAAAGAATTCGGATGCTGACGCCTTAAGAATTCCCTTCACTGGAACTAAGGGGCAGAGCCCAACCCCTAAAAAACAACCCCCCCACACTAAAATCCCGCCTCCGCCAAATGATTTGGACCAATACTAATAAGCAGAAGTTCTATCCAAAACGTGTAAAATGTTTTGCCTTGACATAACTTTAATAGATATCCATAAGATCCGACAGGTGTAATTGTTTTACACTGTCGGATCTTAGGATGCAATACCGCGGCCGCCGCTGGGGGGAGTTTGCGTTGTAAACCAGCGTCGGGTATGCAAATTAGCAGTTACGGCGGATCCACGACGGATTTTCGCGTTCGCTACGTCGTCCATAGTCAAGTTTCCCATCGCAAAGTCGCAAAGTTAGTCGTCGTTTGACCTGCCCTAACTTTACTCAGCAATCGTATTGCTGTTTAAAGTATGGCAGTCGTTCCCGCGTCGAAATTTAAAAATTAACGTTGTTTGCGTAACACGTCCGGGAATACGGAAGTACGCTACGCGCGTCGCCGTTCAAAAAAATGACGTCACGGCGCGCAAAGCACAACGGGAATTGCGAAACTGAGCATGCGCAGTAGGTCCGGCGCGGGAGCGCGCCTAATTTAAATGGCACACGCCCATTTGAATTGGCCCGTCTTGCGCCGGAGGCCGCCGGCGTAGTTTTCATCACAAGTGCTTGGTGAATCAGGCACTTGCAATGAAAACTTGCGGCGGTGTAACGTATCTACGATATGTTGCGCCGCCGCAGTTCTACGTGAATCTGGCCCTACATTTCTATTGTTATATTTTTTGTTTAGCACACATTATGTTCTTAGAAAATATTGGTTTCCGTGGTGTTCTATGCCTGCATTGCCGGTGTTTGTAATGTATACGGACCTTCAGCCTTTTTACTGATGCCATTTGATATTGTTCTTGAACCCTTTTGTTTCCTGATCTCAGTGGCAGAATTGCCATTTTTCCCCAGTGATTCAGTGTCATTGATAAACACCCACCTTCACATTCACCATACATTGCTGGAAAAATCTTCGTACAGCTCCGGGCTTGACAAATAGAATCTACGGTCCAGCTAAAAAAAGTTAGGAGTCCGTTTTTTCTTAACTAACAATAAATCCTTTCTCTTACGCCGCGTACGCACAATCGGAATTTCCAACAAAAAAATTTCATTAATCCATCAATCATATAAACTCCAACAAATCCATTCAAAATCCAATTAACAGCGTTACTCCTGTCTTAAATACATCTACAGAAAAAACAATAACTAGTTATTTGGGATAGTCCCCATTCTGTCTTCCGTTGGACCTGCTTCTCTTGTATGCCCTGACAACATACCCCCTTGCAGTTTTCTATATCCCCCCTCACCTTGTGCAGCTTCCCCACCCTCCCCCTCATCTTATACACCCCGTGATATCACCCCACCTTCTTCTCCTCTCACCTCACCTTGTGCACTTTCCCCCTCCCTCCCCACCCTGTGCACTTTCCCCAAGCCCCTCCTTGTGCACCCCCACCTTTTTCTCCTCTACCCCCCCTACTTTGAGAAGCTCCCCTCCCCTTTTGCAGCTTCCTCATCCTTCCCCTCATCTTATGCACCCCTGATACCCCCCTCACCTTATGCAGCTTCCCCTTAACCCTGCTCCTTGCACACCCCCTTTACCTTGTGCAGCTTCCCTACCCCAGGTTTGAGGTTCCCACAGAGCTGATCTCTCTGGACAGCGGATCCCGCACGGTCCTATTGGTTTCGACGTGGACGTAAATTACGTAAATCCCTATTCACGGACGACTTACGCAAACGACGTAAATTTTTCAAATTTCGACGCGGGAACGACGGCCATACTTAGCATTACTATTCCAGCTATTTGATGGAATAACTTTAGGCCTGAAAGTGCGTTACGTAAACGGCGTATCTTTACTGCGTCGGGCAAGCGTACGTTCGTGAATCGGTGTACCTACTCATTTACATATTCTAGGCCGACCGCAATGGAAGCGCCACCTAGCGGTCAGCCTAAAAATTACACTTTAGGATACGACGATGTAAGACACTTACGCCGCTCGTATCTGAGCCTAATTTAAGCGTATCTGGTTTCCAGAATACGCTTAAATTTGTGTCGGCGTAGATTCCGAGTTAGGTCAGCGTATCTACTGATAAGCCGGCCTAACTCTCTGTGAATCACCCCCATTTAGTTCAAAGTTCTGCTAGAGCAAACTATGGACAAGTGCAATGCATCTGTCAGCTCCAACTCTGGAACAAGATAATAGCCAATCAAAGCCAGGGGGTGATGATTTTTCGTTTTCAGCCATTGCTTATATTAATATTAAGAGTCATAGGCGGCTCATAATGGAAATCTTTACTCTGTGGGCTGGCCCAAAATGTACCACTGGGGCTGATGGGAATGTTGCGCACTTCTTTCACTGCTGCAGCATGCAGCTGCCTCACTTGCTTTTGTGTTGGTCTGGTCCTGACTGTGTGGGCATGTCTTCTGGCCTTCTTGCATATTATATTTCAGTATGGAAAAAAAAAAAAAAATTGTCAATGTCTCGGGGTGAATATGAGCCAACTCCACAGGCGGTAGGTACTTTGAATACTGCTACTTTAAAACACACCCTCACTGACTAGCGACGATTGTATCTGCAGGCACTGTAGAACAATTCATCCTCAAAGTTCACAGCAGAAGCACTGAAGTCTTTCACTCAGCTGGGAAGGGGAGCAGGGTGAGCTGAGCTGCTGGATCACTGCTGGAAGTAGGAACATCATGAGCTGACCAGCGCAGTTACTGCTGGAAGAGGAGCAGGGTGAGCTGAGCTGCTGGATCACTGCTGGAAGTAGGAACATCATGAGCTGACCTACAGAGTTACTGCTGGAAGAGGAACAGGGTGAGCTGAGCTGTTGAGTCATTGCTGGAAGTAGGAACATCATGAGCTGACCAGCAGAGTTACTGCTGGAAGATGAGCAGGGTGAGCTGAGCTGCTGGATCACTGCTGGAAGTAGGAACATCATGAGCTGACCTACAGAGTTACTGCTGGAAGAGGAGCAGGGTGAGCTGAGCTGCTGAATCACTGCTGGAAGTAGAAGCATCATGAGCGGACCAGCGCAGTTACTGTTGGAAGAGGAGCAGGGTGAGCTGAGCTGCTGGATCACTGCTGGAAGTAAGAACATCATGAGCTGACCGGCAGAGTTAATTCTGGAAGAGGAGCAGGGTGAGCTGAGCTGCTGGATCACTGCTGGAAGTAGTAACATCATGAGCTGACTGGCACAGTTACTGCTGGAAGAAGAGCAGGGTGAGCTGAGCTGTTGAGTCACTACTGGAAGTAAGAACATCATGAGCTGACCGGCAGAGTTAATTCTGGATAAGAAGCAGGGTGAGCTGAGCTGTTGGGTCACTGCTGGAAGCAGGAACATCATGAGCTGACTGGCACAGTTACTGTTGGAAGAGGAGCAGGGTGAACTGAGCTGCTGAATCGCTGACAGTCACCAGCTCTCTGCTTAGGGAGCCCTGAGAACTGAGTGATCAGCAGTGTTTGATCGCTGGGTTCTCAGTGTTAGAGGTGGGGAACAGATGCCGCATCAGGCTGATGCTGTATTCACCTAGGCAAGAATGAATCAAACCTATCTGCATAAATGTTGTGGGTGACTTAAAAGTGCTAAACCCAAAGAATTTGCATGACTGCCAGCCAACTTTTCAGAAGGCAATCTGCAAGAGAAGCCTACATTTTGCTGCAATATTCACCTTCTACCTGGAGATATTCCCTGCAATAAAGAGATAAGCTTATCTCTCTGCTCTCTCTTGCTATCAGCATGCTTCTTGTCAGCTCAGAAACTGAGTGGCCCCTTGTACTGCTCCTTAGTGTGACACTCCAGCCTTCCCTCCAGTCTTGCACAGTTGTACAGGCTTCTCTTGAGTACAGAAATTGCTTACAAATTTAACTGCACAATGGGGGTTATTTACGAAAGGCAAATTCACATTGCACTACAAAGTGCACTTGAAATTGCACTGCAAGGGGAAACTCTTCCCCCGGTCCTCAGGTGTAAGGAATGCTGGTATCTTTATTACTCATCCAGTGGCCGCAGCAGTAGCAGCCCATCCATAAGTGTGATCCGGGTGAGCCGCTCCCCTAATCCATGTGCCTGGTCCCTAATTCACATGCAGGGTGCCAGACGCATTGATTTCAATGTTTTTTTTTTTTTTGAAGCACATGATTAGAGCCTGAGGCTTCAATTGGCTTTTCAAAAAAAGGGTGGTCACGGGCGCAGATTTCTTCTACGTGTGTGATAATAGCGAATTCATATTTGCTATTGTCTTCCTGATTTTCCTTCTGGCCAATCATGAAGCAGCTCTTGAGACCGGATTGGCCAGGGAGTCTCAGGACCCACTTCCTGTTCTGCCGGGAGGAGAAGCAACGGCCACGGAGTGAGGTCTCCAGGGATGGCTCTCCCACAGCAGCTCAGTCACATCCAGCTCTCCCCGGCTCGGACAGGGGAGGGAGGAGGAGGGGAGATCCTGGTGTCATCCCGACAGGACTCTTCATCTGCCTCCTAAGGTAAGGAGGCCTTCTGCCTTTCCATACGTCCATCTCTCACGGGGGTCGGGGGTGGAGCTGGTGATCGCCGCCTCCTTCCTGTCAGTCTCCTGCCAGTCGGCAGGGGTGGTGTTGTTGTTCCCCGCCTTCACGCCTTCTCCTGCTGGGGGGGTGATGGCATTGGTTTTCCACCCCCCCCCCCCAAATTATTGAGCACCAGCCGCCACTGTCCAGTGGTATTGGTAATGCTGCATCTGGGAGGCTGCTCTCCTAGCCCAACCAACGTGCAATATTAGGCAGTAGGGTTGCCACCTGTTCGGGATTCACCCGGACAGTTCGGGTTTTGAATCATGTGTTCGGGTTTTAGGCAGACTGAAACCCGGACACATTATTCAGAGCAGGCTGTGGCTCCCCAGGTAAGCAAGATAGTCACACACAAATCTGTTGCTGTCCGGGAGCTGCGGGTGGCTGTCTGGGTGCAGGTTCGGTATCATTGGGAGGGCAGGGCAATGATGTCCGCAATAACAATTTGGCCACACCCAATGTTCGCTGTGGCACGCTATGCAAAACTACTCTTCTTTGGGAACCCAAAGGTGCCCAAGACCACTAATGTGTTCGGGTTTGGCTTGAAGAAAAGGTGGCAACTCTATTAGGCAGCCTTGGCCAGCTCTGCTCCAGTAACCACCCCTCTGATGCGTTTCACCCCACCCACCGGGGCTTAGTCATAGAGACCCATATAACTAAGCCCCGGCGTCCCAGATGCTGCATTGCCAATACAACATTTGCCTGCATTTCAAAATACAGAAATCCAGATTTGATATCACAGGGTCTAAAAGCAAGATATGTAATTAAAAAAGGGAAATGTTTTATTTAAACATTTAATTAGCATGTTGATGATGTAGGAAGTAACCAGAAAAGGCAACATATAAGCAGATTAAACTTTAGCTTTAAGGGCTTTAAGAACACTACTCAGCTCTCAATAAATGCTTTGTAAAGATTTTATGAACCTGATATACTTTAGGCTAGCGTGTACAAGAGAAGATTAAACATTCCTCTTGTGTACAAGGCTTTATACTGATATAAAATAAGCTCCTAGCTGATTTTGTTGAACTGTGTTAGAATTTACAGTTCACCACTAGAGGGCAGCAACACATTACAATTCCTGATAGGCTGCATCCAGACCAGCAGAATGTCTCCAACATCTCTGAAAGGCTCCCATTGTTCCTTCCATTTGTTTAGTTACAAATACAAGTAACATAAATAAATAAAAGAGCATGAACAGTAACTAGGTTGTTTTCGATCTGCGTTGTGTTACTTGTACACGTTAGTTCCCAATGGAGTTGACTTCCTTAATGGCGAGCAGTAGATTTGAAGTCGTCTGTCTTGCCATGGCAGAGTTAAATCTATCATGTCTTGGGGGAAACCAACATCACAATAGGGAATTTATAAATCTCCTGTCAGATCCTATCACTGATTCTTGTTGCATCTACCTGTATGACTGTTCTGAAGCTCTGTAGGAGAGTAAAGCAATCAAAACAGTGCGCTAAGGCAGATTACCCAGAATTCCACAACTAGCGAGCAGAAAATAATGCAGAAAACATAAAAAATAAAAATTTGCTCTTGGAGACTAATTCTGAAGTGGGGTTCCCGTCTAATTGTGAAGCAGAAGGTTGTTTAAAGTCATAATCCACGTTTCGCAAAATGTTAATAAATGCAAACACATTAATAAAATAAAAAATGTATTACATTTTTGCATTCAAGCCTGCAGAGTATTGGAGATCAGTAAATTGTGGATGAAATGCAAAGACTCCTACATTGTGTACATCCCAGTCCCAGGTCTGGATGAAGGTATGTACCCTCTGTTATGGGGAGGGAGGAAGCAATCAATGGACTAGAAGTTACGGTGACCAGATTTTTTAAATGAAATCCAGGGACATATTTTTTTTTTATTGGCAAATGGCACAGTATTGCATAATACACAGAGCGCTGGGCACAGGACTACATAATACACAGAGCACCGGGCACAGGACTACATAATACACAGAGCCCTGGGCACAGGACTACATAATACACAGAGCCCTGGGCACAGGACTACATAATACACAGAGCCCTGGGTACAGGACTACATAATACACAGAGCACTGGGTACATGACTACACAATACATAGAGCCCTGGGCACAGGACTACATAATACACAGAGCCCTGGGCACAGGACTACATAATACACAGAGCCCTGGGTACAGGACTACATAATACACAGAGCACTGGGTACAGGACTACACAATACATAGAGCCCTGGGCACAGGACTACATAATACACTTAGCACTGGGCATAGGACTGCATAATACACAGAGCGTTGGGCATTAGACTACATAATACACAGAGCGCTGGGCACAGGACTGCATAATACACAAAGCGCTGGGCACAGGACTGCATAATACACAGAACTCAGGGCACAGGACTGCATAATACACAGAGCTCAGGGCACAGGACTGCATAATACACAGAGCGCTGGGTAGAGGACTACATAATACACAGAGCCCTGGGCACAGGACTACATAATACACTGAGTGCTGGGTACAGGACTACATAATACACTTAGCACTGGGCATAGGACTGCATAATACACAGAGCGCTGGGCATTAGACTACATAATACACTTAGCACTGGGCATAGGACTGCATAATACACAGAGCGCTGGGCATTAGACTACATAATACACAGAGCGCTGGGCACAGGACTGCATAATACACAAAGCGCTGGGCACAGGACTGCATAATACACAGAACTCAGGGCACAGGACTGCATAATACACAGAGCTCAGGGCACAGGACTGCATAATACACAGATTTCAGGGCACAGGACTGCATAATACACAGAGCGCTGGGTAGAGGACTACATAATATACAGAGCTCTGGGTACAGGACTGCATAATACACAGATGGATGTTAGCAGGGGTCAAGTCCTGTTGAAAAAAGTGTGGGAACTCCCACCCAAGATCCACTCCCCCACCAAAAAAAATAAAAAATGATACGCTCATATGCATAATTACTAGTGCTGTCAAACGATTAAAATTTTTAATCGCGATTAATCGCATTAATGTCATAGTTAACTCGCGATTAATCTATCTAATTTATGACGAATTTCCCCACAAATATCGCACAATTCTGCAAGTGATTATAATTTATGATCGCTGTTTTCTAGCTGATCTAAAACCATTTTTGACATAAAGGGACACTTTTGGACAATCTACAGCAGTGGTCTCAAAGTACCGGCCCGCGGGCCATTTGTGGCCCGCGGACCAGTTATAAATGGCCCTCAGGCAGGGTGGAAGTGAGGGGAGCAAAAAAAAAAAAAAAAAAAATTTTTTTTTTTTTTTTTTTTTTTGAGCTGGAGCCATCTGGTGGTGAGCCGTTGGTATTACAAGTTATTACCACCAGATGTGAGCTGGCGCCATCTGGTGGTGGCCGTTGGTATTACAAGTTAAGCATTACAAGTTAAACAGCAATTCTAATGTCATTTTACACTATTTTCACTGCCATATTCTTCCCTCTAATTAGAACCCCCAAACATTATATATATTTTTTATCCTAACACCCTAGAGAATAAAATAGCGATCGTTGCAATACTTTCTGTTACGCCGTATTTGCGCAGCGGTCTTACAAGCGCACTTTTTTGGGAAAAAATTACACTTTTTTTAATTAAAAAATAAGACAACAGTAAAGTTATCCCCATTTTTTTTAATATTATGAAAGATAATGTTACGCCGAGTAAATTCATACCCAACATGTCACGCTTCAAAATTGTGTCCGCTTGTGGAATGCCGACAAACTTTTTTACCCTTTAAAATCTTCATAGGCGACGTTTAAAAAAATCTACATGTTGCATGTTTTAAGTTACAGAGGAGCTAGAATTATTGCTCTCACTCTACCAATCGCGGCGATACCTCACATGTGTGGTTTGAACACAGTTTACATATGTGGGCGCTGCTCACGTATGTGTTCGCTTCTGCGCGCAAGCTCGTCGGGACGGGGTGCGTTTTCTGGCTCCTAACTTTTTTAGCTGGTTCCTAGATTCCAAGCAAATTTGTCAAACCCTGACTTACACCAGTGCTGGTGGTAATAATGCGCTCGCTGACACCAGTGCTGGGGGTTAATAATGTGTTCGCTGACACCAGTACTGTTGTTTTTGAAGTTTGAAAGTTTGCATGCGGCCCCCCATGGCATATGAAAACTTGTCTTGTGGCCCTCAGGTAATTTGAGTTTGAGACCCCTGATCTACAGTTTTCAGGCAGAAAGAAACGTTTTTATTATATAAAATGACATGCAGGGCACTGGGCAGACCACTAGGGACAGGGGGGTGTGTATTTTTTACATACAGTACTGTAATCTATAAGATTACAGTATACTGTGTGTATTGTGTTTGTTTACTTTTTTGAATTTGGCGCCGTTCTCCGCTCCCGTGCGTCGTAACGTCGCAGGGAACGGAGATCGGCGGCACACAGACACTGTGAATCGAGCGAGGACCCGCCGAGCTAGGAGGACCCGCCAAGCGAGGAGGACCCGCTCGATCACACAGCGGGGTGGCATCGCCGATCACACAGCGGGGTGGCATCGCTGGATCCAGGGACAAGGTGAGTAACTTGCCTGTGAATCCAGCGAGAAGGTAAGCCGCGTCGCGCCGCTGCACACTCTGCACGTCCACCCCGAGCGCTCCAGCGTTAATCGCGCGATAAAAATATTGACGGCGTTAACATGGGTTTGCGTTAACGCCGTTAATATCGCGTTTAACGCACAGCCCTAATAATTACTAAACCGCATGTTTTTTTTTTTTTAAGAAAGTTCTTTCTAAATCCCGGGATAACTCGCGGCAGACCTCCGCAATGTCTCCTGGAAACAATGACAAAAGCTCCCAGGAGACATTGCGGCATTGAGGAAGTGACGGAATACCCGCACACTACCCGATGAATCCATATACAGGAAGCGGCCAGTAACATAAAGGATCACTGCCCCTGACAGTGACTCGAGCTGGGCATCGCCGCTTAGTGAAGGATTGGCTCGGGCGGCTCGGCTGCTCTAGTCCTGCAAAGGGAACTGAGTTCCTGCTGTGAAAAAAGTGCCGGAACTCCATTCCCACGTGTTCCCGCAGGACTTGAGCCCTGGGTGTTAGGCTTAGAGTGTAGGGTTCAGAGGTTTGCTATGCACAGAGGATACTTCTGCGGCCACATCCATAGCTCACCTCTGCACCCTTCTCCAGAGGCGGCTCTCTAATTAGGTGGTCGCCTAAGGCCTCACACTCACAGGGGCCCTGCGGCCGCCTAATTTTCCTGTGATTAATACTAATGTCTGCGTCATCGTATTTCTCTATTTCCCCTCTCTCTTTCTCACCTCACCCTCTTGCATTGGCTGAATATGTCTGATGGGTGAGGAGGGTGCCCTGCAAGTGGTGCTGATCACCTGTGTGATAGATCCATGCATTTTCTGCAGCCATTTTTCTGACCCCTGCTTCCCCACTGCCCTCACCTGTGCACAAACATACCCCCCAATCTGCTCATCTCTTGGTCTCTGCCCTCCAGACAGTCAATTTTTGTCTCTGCCTCTCCTCCACTGAACATTGGCAGTAGCAGCAGTGAGATCGCCCAGCAGGGGGCGTTGGCATCCGAGCCACCAGACTGTTTCTCAGCCAGCATGGGATGGGATGCCCTGTCTACGTTAATCTGGCCCTGTATCCGGGGACAAAACCGGGGATAGACTTGGTTCGGGGACAGTTTTCTCAGTCTGGGGACGTCTGGTCACCCTACTAGAAGTGCAATTACATTACCGCTATTGTTCTCCATTGTGAAGTCTGTCTGTAAGTCTCCCTGCTTTGGCGGCAGATGAGATTTGAAGTCTTTCCATTTAAAAAAATAAATAAAATGGGATGTTGCAGGGAGAAGCACCCTGTGATTCACGTAAGTGGGGGCTTTGGGAATGCAACCAAGTATCATGTCGCAACCTAAACATGTGTGTAACATGAATCATGGTCCAAAAGGTGAACCAAGCCTTTTAAAGCCTTTAACCCTTATGCTGTTAGGCTTATGTTGGTGGCAGCAGCCTTTACAAACACTCCCATCATCGGAAGTATACGTCCCAAGCTGATTGTCACTTCCACAGAAACAATCAGTACATTAGGTTCAGTGGAGTGTGAGTCCACTAGACCCCTGATGTCTCATTAAAGAGAACCTGTCAGAAGTTGTATGCCATCACATTGCCTCTATGTATTATTTATTTTATTTTGATTTATTACAGGTACTTATGTAGTTTCCTGGATTTACGCAGTGCTTTATATATTGAACATTCAAATCAGTCCATGCCCTCAAGGAACTTAGAATCTAAGGTGCCTAACTTATACATTGTAGGGCCAAAATGGACAGGAGCCAATTAACTTACCAAAATGTCTTTGGAGTGTGGGAGGAAACCCGCACAGGCACTGGGAGAGCATGCACACTCCAGGCAGGTGGTACTGTGGCTGGGATTTGAACCAACACCCTTAGAGCCGGTTCACACTGGGGCGATTTGTGATCCGACTTGAAATCGCCTCAAGTCGTCCCAAGTCGTGCTGTCAAGAAAAACAATGCAAGTGAATGGGAGTGGTGTTAATACACACGACTCAAGGCGATCCGACTTCAAAAGAAGTTCCTGTACGACTTCAATCCGACTTGTAGGCGATTCCTACCCATTGATTTCAATGGAAGTAGCTTTCAAGTCTGATCCCTGTTCATAGTGAGGCGATTTTGCCAGAAGCAGAGAGGAATTTACCCAGAAGCCACCAGGTACTCCCCTGTCCCCAGGCAGCCCCCACCTTCTTGGCACGGATTACTTTCACTTTCTTAGTACGTTGTCTCTGTTTGCAGCATGGCTGCCAGAGTTAGGAAAGAGGCCGTGGATAATGAGTCCCTTATAAGGCTGGTAAAAGAGAGACCATGCCTCTACGACAAGAGGGACCCCTTTTACAAGGACCAAATGAAGAGGGACAATGCCTGGCTGGACATTTCTCGCCTGACCTTTGAGGATTGGGGAATATTGTCTGAGACCGACCGCACTGCCAAAAGTAAGTTTAACCTTTTTATTATATGTCTATTTTCCTTGCCTAGGCATGCTGGTTGTAGTTCCATACATGCCACTTGTTTGCACAGAGAATGGCGGCATGAACTCCCTCTTGAAGACAGCACACCGGCATCAATAGATCCCCTGGCAGGAACAGTATATCCCATGCTGGCAATAGTAGATGCAGACAGGAACCATAGATTCCCCAAAAAAGTAGATCCCTAAGAGGAACACTACTTCAAATGACAAGAACAACAATAGATCCCTGATCGGAACGCTAGTTCACATGATAACAACAATAGATCCTTGACAACACTAGATCCCTGGCAGGAACAATTAGGTCCCCCAAAAACAATAGATCCCTGATCGGAAAACAAGTTCACATGAGAACAACAATAGATCCTTGACAACACTAGATCCCCCAACAACAATAGATCCCTGATGGGAACACAAGTTCACACGAGAACAACAATAGATCATTGACAACATTAGCTCAATAGCATGAACAAAAGATCCCCCAACAACAATAGATCCCTGAAAGGAACACAAGTTCACTTGAGAACAACAATAGATCCTTGACAAAACTAGATCCCTGGCAGGAACAACAGATCCCTCAACAACAATAGATCCCTGATCGGAACACTAGTTCACATGAGAACAACAATAGATCATTGACAACATTAGCTTAATAGCATGAACAATAGATCCCCCAACAACAATAGATCCCTGATCGAAACACAAGTTCACATGAGAACAACAATAGATCCTTGACACCACTAGATCCCTGGCAGGAACAACAGATCCCTGATAGGAACACTAGTTCACACGAGAACAACAATAGATCCTTGACAAAACTAGATCCCTGGCAGGAACAACAGATCCAACAACAACAATAGATCCCTGATCGGAACACTAGTTCACATGGGAACAACAATAGATCCTTGACAAAACTAGATCCCTGGCAGGAACAACAGATCCCCCAACAATAGATCCCTGAAAGGAACACAAGTTCACATGAGAACAACAATAGATCCTTGACAAAACTAGATCCCTGGCAGGAACAACAGATCCCTCAACAACAATAGATCCCTGATCGGAACACAAGTTCACATGAGAACAACAATAGATCCTTGACAAAACTAGATCCCTGATCGGAACACAAGTTCACATGAGAACAACAATAGATCTTTGACAAAACTAGATCCCTGGCAGGAACAACAGATCCCCCAACCGCAATAGATCCCTGATCGGAACACAAGTTCACATGAGAACAACAATAGATCCTTGACAACACTAGATCCCTGGCAGGAACAACAGATCCCTCAACAACAATAGATCTCTGATCGGAACACAAGTTCACATGAGAACAACAATAGATCTTTTACAAAACTAGATCCCTGGCAGGAACAACAGATCCCCCAACAACAATAGATCCCTAATCGGAACACAAGTTCACATGAGAACAACAATAGATCTTTTACAAAACTAGATCCCTGGCAGGAACAACAGATCCCTCAACAACAATAGATCCCTGATCGGAACACAAGTTCACATGAGAACAACAATAGATCCTTGACAACACTAGATCCCTGATGGGAACACAAGTTCACATGAGAACAACAATAGATCTTTGACAAAACTAGATCCCTGGCAGGAACAACATATCCCCCAACAACAATAGATCCCTGATCTATTGTAACGCACAGAGAGCATTTTAGACACAGGAAAACAGGGAACAGGGAAGAAGAAATCAAACAGGAAGAATAATGATGTCAGAAGAGCTTAGTAGCTCTGATTGGCCATTTCTGACATTCCCTGTCCTGGAGGCGATTTATAAATCGCCCCAGATCGCCTCAGGTCGCCCTGTGGTTCACATTCAAGTCGTGTCGGAATCGCCTCTGGAAGTCGCGCTGGAAGTCGGATCGCCCCAGTGTGAACCGGCTCTTAGGGCACTTTCCCATTAGTGCTTCCCTCTGTGCTGTCATGATGCTGTAACCTTAATGGTTTTTCATGTTGGATGTTTTTATACCTGTAGCGCTACCCCTGAAGGAGCCGCTGGTTGATTTGGGATCGGCCTATTAAGTTACTCTGGTGTTGTCTAGGGGTGCAATTGTAGTTTCAAACAGTGAGCGAAGGTCCAGACAGTGAATAAAGGGTTTTTCCAATGCTTTACTTTCCAGACCAACACGGCCAACATCAACATCAATTGGGAAGGGAAAAGTTGATGAATAGAGAGAGAGGAAGAACTTTGCAGTATCAGGCCTGTATTTTAGATAGAGCAGTCAGTACTGCTCTGCGTAGTACCAATTTGTAACTCTTCGCCACTCCAACTGAGTGGGTAAAGTGCCCCCGGACAGACCCTTTTTCACAGGCTTGGCAGCCGAGACGTCACTTAGGATTTCTGGGAGGAACGGGCCTCTCTCACAGACCCGGCTCGGGCCTCTGCCACAGGCCAATTACAACAACTGAGCTAGATAGATAGATGGAGCGAATCCTCCCAGTAGATTTCTGCATCGGTCACCAGATGACAGCAAACATACCTGTCAGTACTCTGGTCACCGGATCCCCAATTGGTTTGTTCAGGCTCTGTTGGACGACCTGCCTCCGGGTCCCCCTCAAACCGACTCCCCAATCGTACGGCACCCAGCCTGGGATCCTTTCAATAGAACCAGGAACCCAGCCAGTCACTGGGGTCCCCTTGTACCTTCGGATGAGGTCACAAGTAGTCTGCAATTATGGCCAGGTGGGCCACGCCGGCGGGGTCCATGGATGCGTGCACCCTGAAGGTGGATGCCGCACCTGGAACGGGGACCCCGCAAAGATTTTAGAACACATGACACCTGTCACAGATATACTCCTCTCCAGCACGCCCCACGAGGGAAAAACTCCTCTGATTGGCTGCTGGAGAAACTTACTCTGCCAGAACCCCTCTGGCGCCAACTGCTGGCCAGGGATGACATTGCAACCCTGGACCACAGACTGACCCAGTGGACATTTCTGGAATTACAGAAGTCCAAAAATTTAAACAAATAGTGAATGGGAGCAAGGTAACTCTCCCATTCCCCACTAACTTTAGCGTAGTGCCCATACTGAAAGTAAGGGGGCGCTACATACCAATAAAGCAATTTTACTTATCCTTGGAGTGTGGTCAATCGTTTTGTCTCCTGCATCAGTTGCCCAGATCACGGACTGGACATGCACCCGTTGATTAAGGAAGGTATTACCATCACCTGGAGCAGTGTTACTCCCTGTTTGTTGTTTGCCACTTTCACACTGGGGCGGGTGAGGGGGCATTGGCTGTGAAGCGCTGCTGGTTTTAGGCCGCTTTTCGGCCGCTAGTGGGGCACTTTTAACACCCACTAGTGGCCAATGAAGGGGTTAATAGTGACTGCAAAGCGCCACTGCCGAAGCACTTTGCAGGCACTTCAGCAGCGGTGCCCATTCATTTCAATGGGCAGGGGCAGTGTAGGAGCGGTATATACAGCGCTCCTCCACCGCCCCAAAGATGCTGCTTGCAGGACTTTTTTTAATGTCCTGCAGCGCAGCGCCCCAGTGTGAAAGCCCTCAGGCTTTCACATTGAGGTGGCAGGGGAGGTGTTTTTTAGGTGCTATTTTTAGCCCTTTAGCGGTAAAGTGTCACTAAATTTAGTGGTATTTTACCTCTCTACCGCTTTTAACCCCCGCTAGCAGCCAAAAAAAAAGGGTTAATAGCAAACACCACCTTCCATGTGTCTATCCAGGAGCTCTGTACTAACCTCTGCAGTCTCTAATGCCGCATTCACAGAGGTATTAAACACGGTCGGAATTTCCGACAAGAAAAGTTCGATGTGAGCTTTTGGTCGTAAATTCCGTCCGTGTGTAGGCTCCATCTGACATTTTCTGTCAGAATTTCCGACAACAAAAATTTGAGAGCTGGTTCTCAATTCTTTCACCAGGAAAAGTTCTTGTCAGAAATTCCGATCGTCTGTATGTAATTCCTGATGCGCACAAAAAACACGCATACTCAGAATCAATTTGACACATGCTCGGAATCATTGAACTTCATTTTTCTCGGCTTATTGTAGTGTTGTATGTCACTGCATCCTTGACGGTCAGAATTTTGTGTGACCGTGTGTATGCAACACAAGTTTAAGCCAAGATTCCGTCGGAAAAAAATCCACGGTTTTCTTGTCGGAAATTTCCGATCGTGTGTATTATTGAATTTGGAGCCATTAAAATCTGATGCTTTTGATGATGAACACTGCATGATTTCTCTCTGTGGGCTGTCTGGATGGACACTTTAGATGTTTTGCACTATAACTGCACTAAGCACTTAGGGCCAGATTCACATAGAAATGTGTTACGCTGCGGCGGCGTAACGTATCCTATTTACGTTACACTGCCGCAAGTTTACAGCGTAAGTGCTTGATTCACAAAGCACTTGCCTGTAAACTTGCGGCAGCGTAGCGTAAATCCGCCCAGCGCAAGGCTGCCTAATTCAAATGGGGCGGGGACCATTTAAATTAGGCGTGTTCCCGCCCTGAACGTACTGCGCATGCTCCGTCCCTAAAATTTCCCGACGTGCATTGCGCTAAATGACGTCGCAAGGACGTCATTGGTTTCGACGTTAACGTAAATGGCGTCCAGCGGCATTCACGGACGACTTACGCAAACGACGTGAAATTTCAAATTTTGATGCGGGAACGACGGCCATACTTAACATTGGCTAGACCACCTAGAGGGCAGCTTTAGTTTTATGCGACGCATCTCTACGGAAACAAGGTAAATTTAGAGCGACGGGCAAAGCGGACGTTCGTGAATCGGCGTAATTAGTCATTTGCATATTCTACGCAGAACGCAATGGAATCGCCACCTAGCGGCCGGCCTAGAATTGCATCCTAAGATCCGACGGTGTAAGTCACTTACACCTGTCGGATCTTAGGGCTATCTATGCGTAACCTGATTCTACGAATCAGGCGCATAGATACGACAATCGTATCTCAGAGATATGACGGCGTATCAGGAGATACGCCGTCGTATCTCTTTTGTGAATCTGGCCTTTTATATTGTAAATTAATACTATGATATTGATTATATTAATGTAGGCACTTTATCATTTAATGTTTTATTGGAGCAGCACTGAGTATAATATTTACTCCAAGGACTCTTCTCCTCCTGCACAAACTTTACTATCACAATGTTATGCCGCGTACACACGATGGACTTTTTTCATCGGAAATTCCGATCGTGTGTGGGCCCCATCTGACTTTTTTTCATCGGTTTTTAGAAAAAGAACAATAGGAAATTCCTATTGTCTGTGTGCAACTCTGACGGAGAAAAAACCCACGCATGCTCAGAAGCATTGCAATTAATTTTTCTAGGCTCATCATAGTGTTTTACGTCACCGCGTTTTGGACTGTCGGAAATTTAGTCTGACAGTGTGTATGCAAGACTGATGGAGTCAGCTTCATCGAAATTCCGATGGAAAATTCCATCAGATTTTATTGCATCGGAAATTCTGATTGTGTGTACGCGGCATTAGTCTTTCCACCCCATCATCTTGGACTGCATAATAAGGGATCACTCTGTCTGTTGCTAGACTTGCTGAATTTTGATAGGCCAGGGGCCTGCAGTACCCCTTCTTGACGGCCTAGATATTAAGCAGCATTGCATGGTTAGTGGGCTACTGATCCCAGCCAGTCCGACTTGCAAATTCTGTGCCCTCAGGCCACAGAAATTTGACACAAAACCCCACAGTCTCTCCTCTGGCCTTGCACCCAGCTCCCCTGGCATGCCTCTTCCAGATATCCACTGTGCCCCACTCACCAAACTTCTCCTGCCCTGAGTCATTGATGAAGAATTTACCTGGACGTGCGCACCAACTGCTTCTCCAGCTCCTCTGTTCCAGGACACCTCTCCATGACCGTGTACCGTGTAAGGAGAGGCTCCCTCCCAGCTTCCGAACTCCTCTGCCAAGGCGCGCACTCCTAGATGGGGGTGGACCTCCTGCTGCAGTCTAACACTCCATTCTTTACTTCACCCAGCCGCCAACTCCCCTCCAGTGGGCTGGACCTGAATTTATGTAGGAGGCCTGCCTCTTGCCAATTCCAGTTGGGGATTGGTCAGGGCTACTCACATGAACTCCCTGTCGCTCAAGTCCCCAGCCCTACCCCTCTTCCAGAACATTCTCCCTTCAAGCAGGGGAGGCGCCCAAGAACTAAAAGACAGGTGGTCACACCCACTGCTACACTAACCACTCCCTAGTCCCCAGATCAAAACAAACAGGCCTAGCATGCAGCATAGGCCTGCCTGGCAGCTATCACCAAAAACCTCACCTTTAGCACCTACCTATGGTAGAGGGAGCTACAGTTTGATAGGCTGCAGGCAAAGGAGCTAAACACTGCAACTATCCCTCTCGGGCATACTAAGGACCCTTTCACACCAAAAGCAGTTGGAGTGCAGTTCAAAATGCATCTAACTGCATAGACAGCCCAAAATCAAGGTAATCCTTTGGATATAGTTCACATGATTGCAGTGCAGTTCAGTGCAGTTAAAAGAAAATCATAAATAGAGCCTGCTGCATTTTTCTGCACTTCAAATGTAGGTAACAAGCTACAAACACACTTCGACTGCACTGCACTGCACTCCATTAACTGCTTGCCGACCAGCTGCCGCAGTTCAACGGCGGCAGGTCGGCTCCCCTGCGCGAGATCCCGTAGCTCTACGTCAGCTCTCTAAGCGGCCACTAGGGGCGCGCGCACGCGCCCCTGCTCGCCCCCGACTCCTGTGCGTGTGCCCAGCGGGTGCGATCGCCGCTGGGCACACGCGATCACTCGTTACAGAGCGAGGACCGGGAGCTGTGTGTGTAAACACACAGCTCCCGGTCCTGTCAGGGAGAGAAATGCTGATCTTCTGTTCATACAATGTATGAACAGAAGATCAGTAATTTCCCCTAGTGAGGCCACCCCCCTACAGTTAGAACACACCCAGGGAACATACTTAACCCCTTCCCCGCCCCCTAGTGTTAACCCCTTCACTGCCAGTGGCATTTTTATAGTAATCCTATGCATTTTTATAGCACTGATCGCTATAAAAATGACAATGGTCCCAAAAATGTGTCAAAAGTGTCTGAAGTGTCCGCCATAATGTCGCAGTACCGAAAAAAATCGCTGATCGCCGCCATTACTAGTAAAAAAAAAATAATAAAAATGCCATAAAAATACCCCCTATTTTGTAGACGTTTTGTTTGGGAGCCACGTCGCACAACCGCGCAATTGTCAGTTAAAGCGACGCAGTGCCGAATCGCGAAAAGTGCTCTGGTCTTTGACCAGCAATATGGTCCGGGGGTTAAGTGATTAAGCCAAGAAAGCCAAGCACAAAAACGTATAGAAAAACACACTTAACGCAGCACAAAACACACAAGTGCGTGTCCATCGCGCTTTAATTGCATGTAAACATGCAATCAAAAATGCGCAGTTATGTGCAGCTTCTGGTGTGAACGGGCCTTAAAACGTGGTCGGTGAACCGCAGCTATGCATGGTTGAAATAAAAATAAAAAACTTGGATAAAAAAAGCTGGTGTTCTCCATTTAATCACTTTAGGGAAAATGCTGTATTAAATTTAAATAAAATAAAATGATGTCCCACTCCCATTAACTCCCAGATGCAGTGAGAAACATTTGCTCTAATTTTGTGACTGGGGAAAAGGCTAAACACGAGCTTGTGCAATGTCACTCAGTATTGTCAGGGCTGAATAAAATGACTATGCAGCCATCTGCATATACATGATTATTTCTTATCTTAGTGCTATACTAATGATTTATACAAATAGAGTCTGTTTACCGCTGTGTGTCAGGATGAAACTTTGAAGGGAAATAAGCTATTACATTGAATGGTGTACTTTGACTTTGGGCTTCCATTCCACTGCTTTATGCAAAAAACGTATGTTGTATCCTTGTTCTCAGGAGGCTTTTGTGATTATATTTCAGGGATAGATGTCTGGTAGTGCTGTAATTACTTTAAGGCAGCATTAGGAACGCTGGAAAATGTATTTCCTTTCTTATTTCTCACTTTATTCCAAATAAAAATGATATATATACTGTGTAATATATATATATATATATATATATATATATATATATATATACACACACACAGGTATATATTATAATTTTTTTCCCAAATGCGAGCTGCGGAATGTTATAAAAAGGCTCCCTGTGCTGCATCAAACTACCTTCACAAACATGGTAAATACCAATCTAAACCATAATGAGATGCAGCGCTAGGAGAATTCAATAAGCGCTCTTTATTCTCTTCAGATGATACATAGAACATGTGCATCATTTGAAGATACATATGGAAAATGTGCATCCTTTGAAGAGATTAAAGGGAATTCATCAAATTCTCACTGTGCTGCATCTCACCTATGGTAAGCATATAAATACACATACGCAATAGAACTGTTTACTTTGCAAAACAGACATGTTCACCTGTTACATGGCAAATTAGTGATAATTTCATGCAAAAACAATTCTGCCACTAGAGGGCAATCTTTCCTAAGCAGCTTGGCAGTACAAAGGACTTCAGACTATTCCAAAATGATCGCCTCAATTTACCTCTGTGGTAGCTAATGAACAGGAAGCAGGGCCAGATTAAGAACATCATGGGCCTGGTGCTGAGGATTTTGGTGGGGCCTTTTATAAATAATAAATAAATGCGTGGGAATGACATCAACGCAGTCAGCCAAGGCAAGTGACCAAAGGCACAGAACCCAGAAGGAAGACCGGGTGAAGATGGAAGCGCCCGGGCCCCGCCGGATTCATCACAGCGCAGCACTGGAGGGCTCAGTCTGAAAATTTAAGTGTACACGAATGTGCTAATATGCTGTGCATACTTGTAAGTTGTGGCATAACCTACCCCAGGGCCTCTAAAAAATGGTAATGTCAGGAAAGTTTACTACCGCTTTAATATCACAGGATCCCAGGAGCCTCTCAAGGGGCCCCCTACTGACCCGGTGGGCGGTGGCCCTTGGGCAGTGCCTAAGTGCATAGTTGCCAACATTTAAAAAATATTTTCAGCAACACTTTTTTATACAAGTGCTATATTTAGAGTAGCTGAGATCCCCTGTGTTACTCTATACATCACAGTAGTAATCACAAAATTAAATGAGTACTAATAATGGGGCAGAACAAATATGAGAACTGAGATTTCCTTTAGTTGAACTATCAAAAGTGTGTCCATTCTAGAGCTGGTAACATTGAGGGTATTCAGTATAATTTTAAAGAACTGTTTTTGTGGGTAAGCGACATAGGGGAGGAGTATGGACGGTATATAAGTGGGAAGTATGTGCAGGTGAGGGAGAGGAATGTGGAGGGTCTAACAGTGGGCATTATGTACTGGAGAGGAGTGCAAAGGGTACGGCAAAAGGCACTATGTACAGGAGAGGAGTGTGAAGGGTATGACAGTGGGCAGTATGTACAGGAAGAGTGAGGGGGTATGACAGAGGGTAGTACGTACCAGAGAGAAGTGTGGAGGGTATGATGGGGCAGTATGTACAGGAGAGGAGTGTGGAGGGTATGACAGTGGGCAGTATGTACAGGAGAGGAATGTAGACGGTATGATAGTGGGCTCTATGTATAGGAGAGGAGTGTGGAGGGGATGACAGTGAGCAGTATGTACAGGAGAGAAGTGTGGAGGGTAAGACAGTGGGCAGTATGTACAGGAGAGAAGTGTATGACAGCAGGCACTATGTACAGGAGAGGAGTGTGAAGGGTATGACAGTGGGCAGTATGTACAGGAGGAGTGTGGGGGTATGACAGAGGGTAGTATGTACCAGAGAGAAGTGTGGAGGGTATGATGGGGCAGTATGTACAGGAGAGGAGTGTGGAGGGTATGACAGTGGGCAGTATGTACAGGAGAGGAATGTGGACGGTATGATAGTGGGCACTATGTATAGGAGAGGAGTGTGGAGGGTATGACAGTGAACAGTATGTACAGGAGAGGAGTGTGGAGGGTGCAACAGTGGGCACTATGTACAGAAGAGAAGTGTATGACAGCAGGCACTATGTAAAGGAGAGGAGTGTGAAGGGTATGACAGTGGGCGCTCTGTAGAGGAGAAGAGTGTGGAGGGTATGACAGTGGGCACTATGTACAGGAGAGGAGTGTGTAGGGTATGACAGTGGGCACTATGTATAGGAGAGAAGTGTGGAGAGTATGACAGTGGGCACTATGTACAGGAGAGGAGTGTGGAGAGTATGACAGTGAGCACTATGTACAGGAGTGGAAGGATGTTTAGGGACTGCGTAGTGATTAAGCGGGTCATACATGGATTGAAATTACGCCAATTAGGCAGAGACCAGCCATAGTCGATCTATGTATGGGCTAGTTGGTTTTACACAAGTCAATCTATTAATCAACTTGAGTACAACCAGCCTGTTAGGTTTTTCCCAAAACAATCAGTGCTGCCAGCTATAGTTAGCAACACTGATCATTGTACGCACTGGCAGAACACAATAACACTGCAGGAGTGATTCCCCCATCCACAGGTCATTAGGTGAGAGGGTGTTTCGGGACAGGCTGGGGAGAGATACTACTCAGTGGCTGGGTAGGCACTGGCTAGTATCAGAGCCAGATACACACAGGTCACATACGCCACGATTGTAGGAGCGAGAGCAATAATTCTATCACTAGACCTCCTCTGTAACTCTAAACATGTAACCTAAATTTTTTTTTAAAGCATCGCTTAGGATACCAAAAAAAATCGTGCTAACTTTAGTGTTTTTTTAATGAATGAAACAGTTTATTTCCAAAAAAACACATTTGAAAAATTGCTGCGCAAATACCGTGCTAGAGCTGCACAATTAATCGTTAAAAAAATCGTGATTTCGATTCAACCCCCCTGACCATCTCCAATGCAGAGTTTGCTGATTCTTTCATATGACAAGTGGAGAGTAGGGATGAGCTTCGAGTTCGAGTCGACTAGAACATTGCCTGTTCGCCTGTTCGGCGAACAACGAACAATTATGGGTGTTCATGGCAAATTCGAAAAGCCGCGGAACACCCTGTTAAAGTCTATGGGAGAAATCTAAAGTGTTAATTTTAAAGGCTAATATGCAATTTATTGTCCTAAAAAGTGTTTGGGGACCTGGGTCCTGTCCCAGGGGACATGTATCAATGCCGTTTTAAAAACGGACGTTTTTTCGGGAGCAGTGAATTTAATAATGCTAAAAGTGAAACAATAAAAGTGAAATATTACTTTAAATTTCATACCTCGGGGGGGGGGGGGGGGGGGGGTGTAAAGTTAGCATGTGAAATAGCGCATGTTTCCAGTACATAGAACTGTCCCTGCACAAAGTGTCATTTCTGAAAATTTCCACGGACCGTTTTCATCGGACATGTCTCCTTGTGTGTACGGGGCCTCATACCCAAAAAGACTGAGTGCTGTAATAAAATCAAAAGATGCTTCAACAAAGTATTTGTTTAAGGGTGTGTACACTTATGCACAATTATGCAACCATATTATCTCAGTTTTTTATTTTTACTTGCCTCCCTCCACCTAAAAGATTTCAATTTGTTGTTCAACTGAGTTGTACAGTTTATAGGTCACATTCAATGTGGACAAAATTCTTCAATGAAATGATTTATCTTTGTCTCATTTTTTTTACATCACAGAAACCTGATATTTTAACAGGGGTGTGTAGACTTTTTATATCCACTGTACGTGCATGTATCCTTTTTGGATATAGATTGGAATTAAGGTGATTTAAATGTATTTTTTTTCAAATAGCAAACATGTCATACTTACCTGCAACGCAATCCTCTTCTTTTGGGGCCCTCACCACCGATGTTCCTGGCTACTCCCTCCTGTCATGTGTCACCATAGCAGGTCTCTTGCAATCTTGGGCACTCGTACAGGCTTGATACTGAGCTGCACTGTTTGTAGCCATAGACACACAGTACGACTCACCCCCACCCTCCACCCCTCACAGGCTGTGATTGACAGCAGCAGGAGCCAGTGCCTCCCGCTGCTGCCTCCATGTCCAGTGAGGAGAGAGGTCTTGGGCACAGTGTTGGATCGAGATCTGGTTCAGGTAAGTATTCAAGGAGGCTGGGGGAACAAGGTTTTTTTTTACCTGATGATTATGCTTGATGTGATATGACATACCGTATTTATCGCGGTATAACGCGCTCCCGCGTATACCGCGCACCCCTAAAGTTGCCCCTGAAATTCCTGTAAAAAAAAATGTTATACGATTTCATTACTTACAGTTTTGGTGTCTTCCCAGCGTCCATCGTCTGGTCCGGCGTCTGTCTGCGGCCTCGATGGTGTCCTACCGGCTTCTCCAGCGAGCGCCTCAAGTCGAGTTCCCGCTTCCCGCGCTCAGTTCGAACGCCTCCGCCGACATATACCGAGTGCAGGACACTCGGGTACATTCGGCAAGGCTCGGCTTCGCTCACGCTCACGCTCTGTGACGTTTATGCGTGAGCACGAGCGAAGCCGAGCCTGGCCGAATGTACCCGAGTGTACTTCACTCGGTATATGTCGGCGCAGGATTTCAAACTGAGCGCGGAAAGCGGCTATCGGCGTATATCACGCACCCATGATTTTCCCCTTATTTTAAGGGGAAAATAGTGCGCGATATACGCCGATAAATACGGTACTTGGATATTTGTACCTACTGTATAATAGTGCTGAATGCAATTTTATTGTAAAATCTTCTTGGTATGTGGTGGGCTTGCCCTACACATTTAAAACATTGTTCTAGCTGGCTGATACACTGTGAAGGAGTTAAGCACCCTAAAATGATTTTATTGTTTGTTGAAAAACAGTGCAGATATTAGTGATTTGCAGATCCTTTTTGCTAATTACATGCATAGCCATCACTGCGCGTGTTAGCTATACAAAATGTAAATCTGTACTACCATTAAAGCTCCTCTCTGGGATAAAGATGATGGTGTTTTTATTAAACTTTTAAGACACTGCATTGTGGTATTACAAGGAAAGATAGTTAAAATTAAACTGCTGTGCCAATGGGAAATTTGTATGCGTAAAGTGCTTTAGCTTTATTTTTTTTCAAGATTAAAATTTCCTATAGCTTTTTAGATTAGTTGTAGCTATTAATTTCACGAGTTAATTTTGTTCTTGTTTTTAAGCCAACCAATGATGTAAAAAGTAAAAAAATAAATCATGCAAGCAAATGATATGATGCCAGAATACAGTGTTGTTGATGATGACGTGAGAATTATGCCATTCCATAACAAAATATACAGCTTAACCACCAGCCGACCAGCTCACGCGGCAGGTCTGCTCTCCTGCGCAGTCCATGCAGGGAGGATAGCGGGCGTGCGCTTGCCGCTGCGCGCCATGGGAGCATGCCCGCGGGTCCCCCCTACAGTTAGAACACACCTAGGGAATACACTTAACCCCTTAATTTCCCCCTAGTGTTAACCCCTTCACTGCCAGTGTCATTTTTACATTGATCAGTGCATTTTTATAGCACTGATCAATGTAGTAATGTCACTGGTCCCCAAAAAGTGTAATTCGGTGTCAGATTTGTCCCTAAATCTATCCCGTAGCTTGTAGACAAGATAACTTTTGCGCAAACCAATCAATATATGCCTATTGCGATTTTTTTTGCCAAAAATATGTCGAAGAATACATGTCGGCCTAAACTGATGAATACATTTTTTTATATATTTTTTTGGATATGTATAATAGCAGAAAGTAAAAAAAAAAATATTTTAAATTGTCTGTCTTTTTTTGTTTATAGCACAAAAAATAAAAACCGCAGAGGTAATCAAATAGCGCCAAAAGAAAGCTGTATTTGTGGGTAAAAAAAAATTTGTTTGGGTGCCACATCGCACGACCGCGCAATTGTCAGTTAAAGCGTTGTAGTGCCGTATTGCAAAAAAATGGCCTGGCTTGGAAGAATTTATCCCCTTCCTGACCAGAGCACTTTTTGTGATACGGCACTGCGTCGCTTTAACTGACAATTGCACGGTTGTGCGACGTTGCACCCAAACAAAATTGACGTCCTTTTTTCCCATAAATAGAGCTTTCGCTATAAACAAAAAAAGAGTGACAATTTTGAAAAAAAATTATATTTTTAACTTTTTGCTATAATAAATATCCCAATAAAAAATAATACATAAAAAACACATATATATATATATATATATATATATATATATATATATATATATATATATATATATATATATATATATATATATATATATATATATATATATATATATATATATATATATATATATATATATATATAAAAATATATAAAAAACATTTTTTTTCTCAGTTTGGGCCGATATGTATTATTCTACATATTTTTGGTAAAAGAAGATCGCAACAGGCGTATATTGATTGGTTTGCACAAAGGTTATAGCTTCTACAAAATAGGGGATAGGTTTATGGCATTTTTATTATTATTATTATTTTTACTAATAATGGCGGCGATCTGTGATTTTTATAATCACTGCGACATTGCGGCGGACACATCGCACACTTTTGACACTATTTTGGGACCATTGTCATTTATACAGCGATCAGTGCTATAAAAATGCACCGATTACTGTGTAAATGACACTGGCATGGAAGGGGTTAAACACTAGGGGGCGATCAAGGGGTTAAGTGTGTCCTAATGAGTGATTCTAACTGTAAGGAGATGAGCTACCACTAACATGACAGAGATCACTGTTCCTGATCGTTGGGAGCAGTAGATCCCTGTCATTTCACTAGGCAGAACAGGGAAATGCCTTGTTTACATAGGCATCTCCCTGTTCTGCCTCTCCGTGTCACGATCGTGGGCTGCCGGCAAACATCGAGTTAGCGGGCCCCCCGGTACGGTCACGGAGAACGTGGTGTGTGCATGTGCCCGCTGGATGGCACATTAAAGGGGACGTACCTGTATGCCCATTTGCCCACCGCTGCCCTTGTGCTGACGTATATCGACTTCCAGCGATCGGAAAGTGGTTAAAGGCAATGCCCAAATGATTGGTATTTTTCCCATGTTGACCTTGAATTTTCATAAAAAGGAGGACCCACTCCCTGCTGTACGGTATTATTTTTTTTTAGCATGAGTGCATGTCCCCAAGGGCGCTCTCATTGGGGGACGTACCCAAAAAGCGGAGCCTGCGAGGCTTTCTGTTAGATTGGACAAGCCTTCTCTACTCCGTTGACCAGGAAGCACGATAGAATCATTAGAGACATCTAAAGCGGCTTTTGGTGAGAACGCCGTGTAGGAACTAGGGGCCAGATTCACATACATTTCCGCTACGCAGCGGCGGCGTAACGTAATCCATTTACGTTACACCGCCGCAAGTTTGCAGCGCAAGTGCCTGATTCACAAAGCACTTACCTGTAAACTTGCGGCGGTGGAACGTAAATGCGCTCGGGGCAAGCCTGCCCAATTCAAATGGGGCGGGCACCATTTAAATTAGGCGCGTTCCCGCGCCGAACGTACTGCGCATGCTCCGTCGGGTAAATTACCTGACGTGCATTGCGCTAAATGACGTCGCACGGACGTCATTTGTTTAGACGTTAACGTAAATGGCGTCCAGCGCCATTCACGGACAACTTACGCAAACAACGTGATTTTTTTAATTTCGACGCGGGAACGACGGCCATACTTAACATGGCTTAGAACACCTAGGGCTCAGCCCTAATTTTACGCGGCGTATCTCGACGGAAACGGCGTAAAGTTAGATCGACGGGCAGCGCGGACGTTCGGGAATCGCCGTAACTAGTCATTTGCATATTCTACGCCGACCGCAATGGCCTCGCCACCTAGCGGCCGGCCTAGAATTGCATCCTTAAGATCCGACAGTGTAATTCAATTACACCTGTCGGATCTTAGGGCTATCTATGCGTAACTGGGTCTGCTTTTACATGGTGTACTAACTTTACACCATGTAAAAGCAGCCCTAATTTTGCGTATGCAACTTAATACTTACGGAGAAAAAACGAAGCTGAAAAGTGCTAATTTGCATACCCGAGGCGGCATTTCGACACGAAATGCCCCCAGCGGCGGATGCGGTACTGCATCCAAAGATCCGGCAGTGTAATTCAATTACACATGCCGGATCTTCTCCCTAAGGCCCCTTTCACATTGAGGAGTTTTTCAGGCGGTACAGCGCTAAAAATAGCGCTGCTATCCCGCCTGAAAAACTCCTTCACTGCAGACTCAATGTGAAAGCCCGAGGGCTTTCACACTGAGGCGATGCGCTGGCGGGAGACAAAAAAATCTCCTGTCAGCAGCATCTTTGGAGCGGTGAGAGGAGCGGCGTGTATACCGCTCCTTCACCGCTCCTTCCCATTGAGAACAATGGGAAGCCGCGGCAATACCGCCCGCAATGCGCCTCTATAGAGGCGCATTGCGGGCGGTATTAACCCTTTATCAGCCGCTAGCGGGGGTTAATACCACACCGCTAGCGGCTGAATCCCGCGGCAATCCCGGCGGTATAGCGCCGATATTTTTAGCGGCGTTATACCGCCACCGCAGCTCCCGCCCCAGTCTGAAAGGGGCCTAACTATGGAAAACTGATTCTGTGGATCAGTTCCATAGTTAGGACCAGGGATACGACGGAGTAACAGCAGTTACTCCGTCGTATCTCTTTTGAGGATTTGGCCCTTTATACATTTAATCACATGGTTCCCTGGCCCTTCTAGTCTATTAATAGAGAAACAGACAACTGGAATGCTATGGTTCACGGTTCCATTTTCCAACCAGCGCAGGAGGGTATCATTGCTGGACTGTAGACAGGGATGCTAGTTATGAGGCATGCATGTCTCTATGTATGTGAGAATACTGAAACTTAGTATACATGGGCCAAATAGAAACCGGTCAACATTTGGCCCTTCCAACAGAAGCCTGCCGACCAACTCCAGATGAGTGCTCTCAGCCAATGGCTGAGCGCGTTGACTGGAGTGTTCTGGCAAAAACTAGTAGTGTGTGCCAGGCTTAAGGCAGCTCATAGATGGGTCAGTTTATTTTTGTTCAACCAGCAGGTTGAAGGAAATAAACTGACCAATCCCCCAATTCACACATTGGAGGTGAATGGGGGAATCCTCACCAATGAGTTATTGTCATCTGACAGCAGGGAGACTTCCTCGCTATCAGAATACACTGATCAGCATTGCAGGCTATAACCTGCAGCACTGATCAAGTGGAAAAAAACCAATAGGGCAGTTGTACAAAAGTCGATCAATAGATTGCACTGAGCAAAAAGAATTCTAGTTGGACACACATCCAGTAAAATCACCTTTATTTCCGAAAGTGCATTAACCACTTGCTTACTGGGCACATATACCCCCCTCCTGCCCAGGTGAAATTTCAGCTTCCGGCACTGCGTCGCTTTAACTGACAATTGCGCGGTCGTGCGACGTGGCTCCCAAATAAAATTGATGTCCTTTTTTCCACACAAATAGAGCTTTCTTTTGGTGGTATTTGATCACCTCTGCGGTTTTTATTTTTTGCGCTATAAACAAAAAAGAGCGACAATTTTGAAAAAAAATACAATATTTTTTACTTGTTGCTATAATAAATATCCCAATTTGTTTTAAAAAAAATAAATAAAAATTTCAGTCTAGGCCGTTACGTATTCTTCTACATATTTTTGGTAAAAAAAAACAAAAAAAACGCAATAAGCGACTGGTTTGCGCAAAAGTTATAGCGCCTACAAAATAGGGGACAGAATTATTATTTTTTATTCTTTTTTTTTTTTACTAGTAATGGCGGCGATCTGCGATTTTTATTGGGACTGCGATGTTATGGCGGACACATCGGACACTTTTGACACATTTTTGGCACCATTCACATTTATACTGCGATCAGTGCTATAAATATGCACTAATTACTGTATAAATGTGACTGGCATTGAAGGGGTTAACACTAGGGGGTGAGGAAGGGATTAAATGTGTGCCCTGCATAGTGTTCTAACTGTGGGGGAAAGGGGGTGACTGGGGGAGGTGACCGATCTGTGTCCCTATGTACAAGAGACACAGATCGGTCTCCTCTCTCCCCTGACAGCACGCTGTCTCTGTGAGAGCCGGCAATGAGAAATGATCTCATATGTAAACATATGAGATCATCTCTCATTGGCCGCACAGATCGCCTACCAAACGGCCACTCCGATTGGCCGTTCACGGCAATCTGTGATTGGCTGTGTCCAAGGCACACGGCCAGCACAGAGTCTCCCCGCTGCGCACTCGGGAGCGCGCGCGGGGAACGAGGAAAGGGGCGGACATCAATTAACGTCCAGTTGGAGTTTGCTCTACTTTTCTGATATTAAATGTTCACAATATTGTGATTGTCACAGCATTAAACATTTGAGTTTTTATATTTGCCACTGAATTTATATTTTGCTTGCTTCATTGATTTCACCATCATCAGCTTGTTTTGCTTTTTTGTATCAGTAGCGCAGCAAATTATTTATATTTTATTGGCTATACATTATTCATTATACAATTTTCGTGTATAATGTAATTTAGATTTACCAAAACCATATAAACCTAAGCACTTTAAATTTGCATACAATCAGGCAGGCCCTTGTCCACTGCGGGCACATGGGCGCTCCCTCCCCTATAGACCACTGCCGCCCTCCCTATCCATGCGCCGGCCCCTATCAGGACATTGGGCGCATGAATTCCTGTTTTTTTAAGCACCTGATTTGAGCCAGAGGCTCCAATAGGCTTCAAAATAGGGTGGGCTCCAGACGTAGAACATTGCGTGCAGAGCCCACCAGGTGTGTTGCCACAGCAAATGAATATTCGCTGTTGCAACACTGATCCACCTCCCGACTATTCGGAAAGTGGGTCTGATGCACGTCACCTAATTGGCTGAAAGGACAGGTGATCCTATTGGGAGGAGGAGGGGAGAATACGCATGGCGGAAACAAGGAGGGGGAAGACACAGGAGCCGCTGCCTGATGTCCACCATAGCCTGATGTCTGCCGATGCCCCAATCCTGGCCGCTGCCCGATGTACCCGCCGCTGCCAGATGTACCTGTTGTTTGTTTACTGCCCCCCCCCATACCAAAGACCACCAGCCGCCCCTGGCCCTTGCAATACATAGTCAAAGGTAAATCATAAGGAAATTGTATAATGTGTGTCCAGCCTAATCTGTGACAGACAGCAGGGGGTCTCCCCCCCGCACAGCCTTTCCTTGGGAAGACCAGTAGGCTGCTGTTTCTCCTCCCCCAGCAATCTGAGCTCCTTATGCAGCTGAGAGCAGAGGTTATCTGATCACTTATAAAAAAGGGTAAAACAAGTATTAATGTTTTTTTATATGTACACACACATGTTGTGGCCTTTCTTTTCTATTTTCTTTTTAAATTCACATATACTTTAAGATCATGCATGTGCACAGCTACAAGCTTGTCACTGAAAATAATAAGGCAGCATTTTCTTCTTATTGCAGTGTGTCTGCAGAATCTGTTGCATTAGCCCCTTTGAGATGGAGATGTCAATAAAGAATAACTGAAGAGGAAGCAGGGAAAGAGGAATAAAGGATAAAGTGATGTTTATTGGAAAACCATAGTCATTATGGGCACCACTTGTTTATACATTATGCTTTTCTGCTTTAGAATACATTTGGATAAATCAATGGTTAAATCTGCAGATATTTCCTATAGCTACTTGTCCGAAATTAATATTTGTCCCTTCTGTCTTATGTACGTCCTCACAATGTAAGTGTAGCATTACCCCCATTGGAGCTGCTGGATTTTTGGGCGGCGTGTTACCTCGTGGCTCCTCCGAAATTCCTAGGGGTGAATGATGCGTATTGCATGTAGTAAAGGAATGTCCAGACAGGTGCTCTTTGCTGTGCTCTTTATTACCCAGCCGGGTAAAAACAGTAAACTTGTAGTGAGGAATGTAAAGTTGAAGAAGAAAGGAGAATAGCAGATTCAGACGTGATGATAGGAAACAGTCCTGCTCCCAAACGTAACACTTCTCTTCACCACTCCTGCCGGAGTGGGTTTAGTGTACCCGGACAGGCCTCTCACACTGACCTGGCAGCCGGAGTATCACTCGGGCAATTGTAGGAATAAGTCTCTGCCACAGACCCTCCTTGGTGAACTTGAACTTGGGAGAAAGTCTCTGCCACAGACCCCTCTCAATGAGCCTCAGAAGATACCTCTGCCACAGGTCCCCTCGGGGTTGGATTATTGGAGATATGCCTCCTTACTTGAGTTACGTCTGGATCTCCTTCAACCTGCCACCCAGGTACCGACCAACAGGTGATCAATCCCTCGGTGTCCAGCTACCTTGATCCCCGGTGGTTTGTCCAGGCCCTTTTGGACCGCCAGCCTCTCAATGGCGCTCCTCAGACTGACTCCCCACCGAATAGCAGTACAGCTTGGGATCTTCAGATTGGGAACCTAGTCACTCACTGGCTCCCGGCAACTGTTCAGATGCTCCGGGTCAGCATGGCCCTGCAACCAGGAACACCTTGTGGCACGCACGCCCTGGACAGGTAGGCCATAACGGCACCCCGGCCATAATGTGGCCACCCTAAAGGTGGGTGATGCACTGGACGAAAAAAACCCCAGAACCAATGGTGTCTATCCCATAAATACCCCTCCCCAGAATGCACAGCAAGGACAAACCCCCGTGATTGGCTGCTGGGAAGAGCACCCAAACCTCAACTCCACTGCTGCCACCTGCAGTACTGGGGTTGGAAGAACACCCCAGCACAGCAGAATGGGCTCACAGCACAGCCAAGCTGAGACAGAGACCGCAATTTGCTACTAACAATCTGGATCAGAGTTTAACTACACTCTGATCTGCCCTTAAATTTTACTAGCACCAGTACTGTAAGGTACATAGGGGCTACATAAGTAAAATGACTGTTAGTACTTGGTCACTACACATGTGCAATTCGTTTTGTTTCTAATTCCTTTTTTTAAGAAAATTCGGAAATTCGTAAATTACGAATTTTCGTATTTACGAATTTTTTATTTACGAATTTTCATTTTTCCGAAAATTTTGAATTTACGAATTTTCGTTTTTCCGAAAATTCGAATTTACGAATTTATGAATTTTCGAAATTCCGAATTTTTCAATTTTCGAATTTTTCAAGTTTCGAATTTTCGAATTTTTCAAGTTTGGAAAATTGAAAAATCGAAAATCGAAAATTGAAATTTCGAAAATTGAAAAATTCGAAAATCGAAATTTGAAAAATTTTCGAATTTTAGAATTTTTCCAATTTCTAATTTTTCAGAAATTTCGAAATTTGGAATTTTTCAATTTTTGAAATTTCGAATTTTTCAAATTTCGAATTTTTCCATTTCCGAATTTCGAATTTTCGAAAATGGAAAAATTCGAAAATTGAAAAGATTTTCAATTTTCGAACTTCGATTTTTTCAATTTTCGAATTTCGAATTTTTTAATTTTCGAATATTCGAATTTTTCGAAAATTCGAAATTTGAAAAATTCGAAATTTGAAAATTGAAAAAAATCGAAGTTCGAAATTCGAAAATTGAAAAATTCGAAAATTGAAATTTCGAAAATTGAATTTTTTTTTCCGAAATTTCGAATTTTTCAATTTTCGAAATTTCGAATTTTTCAATTTTCGAAATTTCGAATTTTTCAATCTTCGAAATTTTGAAATTTCGTATTTCCGAATTTTCGAATATTTTCGTATTTCCGAATTTTCGTATTTCGAGATTGAAAAATCGAAAATTCGAAAATTCAAAGATTCAAAAATTCGAAATTTCGAAAATTGAAAAATTCGAAATGTCAAAAATCGAAATTTCAAAAATTGAAAAATTCGAAATTCGAAATTTGAAAACTGAAAAATTCGAAATACGAAATTACGAAAATACGACATTTCCAAATTTCGAAAATACAAAATTTCGAAAATTGAAAAATTGAAAAATTCGAAATTCGAAAATGGAAAAATGCGAAATTCGAAATTTCGAAAAATTTGAAATGTCGAAAAATTGAAAAATTCGAAATTTCGAAAATTCGTAAATTTCCGAATTTCCGAAAATTCTTTTTTTTTTCGTTTCATTCATTTTTTCGTTTCATTAGTTTTTTCCGTTTTTTGATTTTTCGGAAATCCGAAAATTTCCCGAATTTACGAAAAAAGCAAAAAAACTGAATTTTTTTTTTTCGAAATTTACGAATTTCCGAATAAATAATAAAAACGAATGAAACAAAAACGGAAAAATTAATTTTTCGAATTTCCCGAATTTACGAAAAAAAAAAAAAAAGAAAATGACATAAACGAAAAAAACGATTTTTTTGACAGTGCACATGTCTATTGGTCACCCACATTTTCGGATTGATTTACTGAAGGCAAATAGATTGTTGCTCCAGCTTAGTAAATGAAGTATAACTTCACTTTGTAATGGAAAACAAACAAAAAAACTGAATATTTACTTGCACGTGATTGGATAACGGAAATCAGCTTCTGCTCATTTACTAAGCTTTGGAGCAACTGCACTTGCAGAGTGCACAGTCTATTTCCCTTTGGTAAATCAATTCCTTTGTATCACAAGCCCATGTCCATGTGGGGATAGATGTGCACACACTTCTCATTTTTGGACTAAATATACCCTAATGTAGGAACGTCATATCTATGCAATTTAGCTTGCGCTTCCATGAACCTGTTAAACATGATTGTGCACACACATTTCTTCACTAGTCAGATGTACATTGAGGGTTTTAATGAGACATTTAGTTAAAGAATTAATCATCACTGAACTGAAGAGAACCTGTCTTGTTAATTATAGATGTAGCACCCTCTACCTTAGGTGTTAGTGTTAGTTTTTTGTTTCAGCCAGTGCAGGTAAATTTAGGCAGGCCTAGCTGTTTGTTTTTGATCTGGGGACTGGAAGTGGTTTGAGAGCAGCAGCAGGTGACTGACATGTGGCTTCATCTCTCTGGCACCTCCCTCTTGTTTCTAGAAGCTTCTAGAAAAGAGGTGGGATTGGAGAGGCATAGGGTGTATTTGGGAGCCCTGACCAATCCCCAACAAGGATTGGCAGGGGGCAGGCCTCCTTTATACCAGGGGCCAGCCTGCTGGGGGAGGAGTTGTTGGGTGGGAGAACTGAGGGATGGAGTGTTAGGCTGTCGTGGCCTTTGAGGGAGATCCCTTTCTAGTGGGGGGGGGGTGATCTTGGGCCTGGAGCATGGGAGCTGGGAAGGAACCTCTCCATGCAACCCAAACAAGGGGTGTCCTGAACAGGAGAAGGAGATGGACAGCGGGCAACATTGCCGGGTGGGTCACCAGGAGGGATCCATCTGGGGTCGGTGAGTGACAGGCACAGTGAGAAGATCTGGGCGAGACATGCCAGGAGTGGATGTAGAGCCAGAGAGTTAGACTGTGCTTAGAGACAGGCTACTGCAGCCGTGAGGGTTGGCAGAGTCTGCACAGGACTGACTAGGACCAGTAGTCCACCTAGAACACAGCTAGCACAAAAAGACTATTTTCAGTTGCTATTGGTTGCTACACCAAAGGGAACTGCAGACCCATGCCAGCAAATGGCAAATCCAGAACTGTTGGGCCTTATTCAGAGTGGGACCTAACCATGTATTAGCTGTGCCAGGAATCAAGCATTGTGCAGTAGAGGAGACAAAGACGACTCATAAGTGATGTGCTGGAGGAGTATGGAGCTTTAGACATTGCAAATACAGATTCCAAATATCTTTCATTCGTTTATAGTCAATTATCTGGGCATCTCATGTTCCCTTTACCCCATCCAAGCTAAATCCCTCAATAAAACTACAAAAGCTGATGTACTGTTCATTGTTCAGTGAGGAGTAACTAGAAGTAAATGCTGGCTGAGCAGGGTGACGGAACTACTACACAGTGGCACAGCTACATAGAAAATAAAGCTAATACTGGATCGCAGGAACCTTAAAGTGGTTGTAAACCCACTATTTTGACTTTTACCTACAGGTAAGCCTATAACAAGGCTTACCTGTAGGTAAGGAGAATATCTCCTAAACCTGTACGGTTTAGGAGATATTCCCCCCGCAATGCGGGCGGCGCATGCGCAGGGGGGAATCCACGGCGAAAGGACCGGCATCCGCCGGACCCTGATGATTTTAAATCTCCCGCGCGCACGCGCGGGAGTGACGTCATCGCCGCTCCAGCCAATCACAGCGCTGGAGCGGCGATACCCGGAAGACACGCCGGAGCAAGATGACATCCTGCTCGGCGTGGACCAGGTAAGTGGTGGTCACCTCGTTCCGAGGTAAGTATTTCATAATCGGCTAGTATGCGGTGCATACTAGCCGACTATGCCTTTTGCCTTGCAGGTTTTAAAAAAAAAAAAAAGTTTATGCGGTTTACAACCGCTTTAAAGGGTAACTCCACTTTTGTAAAAGAAATATAATATAGCAAATAAAAAAAAATGCCATATATTGTACAATTGTTACACAAGTTGTAATTCAATTTTATTCAAAAGTACCTTTCCTTTTCAATCTGCAGACACTATAATTTTTGGTAAATTTATTGCACTATGGCAGTGGCGGCTGGTGCTCAAAATTTTTGGGGGGCGCAAACGAAAAAAAATAAAAAAATTGCAGTCTTACTGTGCCTATCAAATGCAGCCACTGTGCCATCAATTGTCACCACTGTGCCATGCCATCAATTGTCACCAATGTGCCATGCCATCAAACGCAGTCACTGTTCCATCAATTGTCACCACTGTGCCATGCCATCAAACGCAGTCACTGTTCCATCAATTGTCACCAGTGTGCCATGCCATCAAACGCAGCCGCTGTGCCATCATTTGTTACCACTGTGCCATGCCATCAATTGTCACCACTGTGCCATGCCATCAAACGCAGTCACTGTGCCATCAATTGTCACCACTGTGCCATGCCATCAAACGCAGTCACTGTGCCATCAATTGTCACCACTGTGCCATGCCATCAAACGCAGTCACTGTGCCATCAATCGTCACAACTGTGCCATGCCATCAAACGCAGTCACTGTGCCATCAATTGTCACCACTGTGCCATGCCATCAAACGCAGCCACTGTGCCATCAATTGTCACCACTGTGCCATGCCATCAAACTCAGCCACTGTGCCATCAATTGTCACCACTGTGCCATGCCATCAAACACAGCCACTGTGCCATCAATTGTCACCAATGTGCCATGCCATCAAATGCAGCCACTGCGCCATCAATTGTCACCACTGTGCCATGCCATCAAACGCAGCCACTGTGCCATCAATTGTCACCAATGTGCCAAGCCATCAAACGCAGTCACTGTGCCATCAATTGTCACCAGTGTGCCATGCCATCAAACGCAGCCACTGTGCCATCAATTGTCACCACTGTGCCATGCCATCAAACTCAGCCACTGTGCCATCAATTGTCACCACTGTGCCATGCCATCAAACACAGCCACTGTGCCATCAATTGTCACCAATGTGCCATGCCATCAAATGCAGCCACTGCGCCATCAATTGTCACCACTGTGCCATGCCATCAAACGCAGCCACTGTGCCATCAATTGTCACCAATGTGCC
Organism: Rana temporaria; assembly: GCF_905171775.1. Lineage (NCBI taxonomy): Eukaryota > Metazoa > Chordata > Amphibia > Anura > Ranidae > Rana > Rana temporaria. Next base: position 488,564,451 of record NC_053490.1, read on the forward strand.
AAGCCATCAAACGCAGTCACTGTGCCATCAATTGTCACCAGTGTGCCATGCCATCAAACGCAGCCTCTGTGCCATCAATTGTCACCACTGTGCCATGCCATCAAACGCAGCCACTGTGCCATCAATTGTCACCAATGTGCCATGCCATCAAACGCAGTCACTGTCCTATCAATTGTCACCACTGTGCCATGCCATCAAACGCAGCCACTGTGCCATCAATTGTCACCACTGTGCCATGCCATCAAACGCAGCCACTGTGCCTAAATCCACCCAGGTAGGTCTCAATTTACACATTTACATAAATTCTATTGAACTCCATCTGTATGAAGGTATGTGGAAATGGCTCATTCACAAGTATCAAACTGCTGTCAGTGATTAAGGAACATTCTGTTAATTTAGGGTGAATGAATTTCTCATACCTTAGCAATCTGCACACACCAGTTAAGGAGATGTCTTGAACCAATGTTGTCTTTATGCTCCCGAACATAGTCAAGAAGACAGCCAAATGGCATAAGCTGTGTGACTAGCTGGACAGTGGTCAGACAGATTCCAAGCAAACGGCAAACATGTGGGTTTTCCACACTGGCCATGACATAAGCTTCCTAAAATAAAAAAAGGAGGGCAGAATGAAAACGTTTTTTTTTTTTTTGAACTTGACAATACTGTTCCAAAAATGTACACTTGTTATATAGTCCTGTTCCAACAAATGTATCTGATAAGGCAACATGCAATGTGCGGCCTCTGTGCCCATTGTCACCCTTTTCCCTGTAAAATGCACTTACCTGAAGCTTCCATGTCCTCCCTCGATGTCTTCTTCAGCCTTGGTGACGCTTCAGCCAATCAGGTTCCTGATAACCAGAATCCGGGAACCTGATTGGCTGAAACGGCCGTCAGTCTTATCCAAAGAACGCAGGGGGGCTGCGTTCCGAGGATAGACATCAGAGACCCGGAGGGCTGTACTTGGAAAGCCTATCAGAGCGACTGAGACTTCGCGAGTCGGCTCTATACGGCGCCTGCGCACCGACTAGGGGCCGTGTAGAGCTGACTGTGCAGGCGCCGTATAGAGCCGACTCGCGGTTCGGCTACTTTCGGAAAGTCGTGACGCACCTTATCCGCCGGTGGGAGTTTTTCTCAGGCACGTGCACAGGAACGCAGTATATATATTATATATAAACACATATATATGGAAATGGGATATATATAAGGGGGGTGACCATGTGTGGATACACGTAAAAGTACGTTTCCAGATATGTTTTCCCCTCTCTCTATTCCCTCTTCTCACTTTTTCGGGAACCGTGTTTTTTTTTTTTTCTCTCTCTCACATAATATGAAGGGATACAAGGGAAGATGAGGAGATAAAGGATCTCCCCCTTCCCCTCTCTAAAAGCAGGGCTTTTTTTCAGGGGGGAACTTGGGAGAACTCAGTTCCACCGCCTCTGGCTCAGACCCCTTGGTGCCTACTCACCACAATCACTTGTAAACACAGAAGTCTGTGACAGCTCGGCACTCTGTGTGTATCCCCCCTGAACTCTGCATTCTGTATGTAAGTCAATCCTGGTATTTAACCACTTCCCGCCCGGCCTATGGCCGATTTACGTCCGGGAAGTGGTTATGAAATCCCGACAGGACGTTCTAGAACGTCCTGCAGGATTTCATGCCGCGCGCGCCCGTGGGGGCGCGCATCGCGGCGATCGGTGATGCGGGGTGTCAGTCTGACACCCTGCATCTCCGATCTCGGTAAAGAGCCTCCGGCGGAGACTCTTTACCACGTGATCAGCCGTGTCCAACCACGGCTGATCACGATGTAAACAGGAAGAGCCGCCGATGGCTCTTCCTCACTCGCGTCTGACAGACGCGAGTAGAGGATAGCCGATCGGCGGCTCTCCTGTCAGGGGGGTTCGCGCTGATTGTTTATCAGCGCAGCCCCCCCTCGGATCGCCACCACGGACCACCAGGGATGCCCACCCTGGAGCACCAGGGTGGGCAAAAAAAAAAAAAAAAGCAAAAAAAAAAAAAAAGTCTAAAAAAATAAATAAAAAAAAAAACATAAAGAAAAAAGATGCCAGTCAGTGCCCACAAATGGGCACTGACTGGCAACAATCAGTGCTGCCACCCCAGTGTCCATCAGCGCCACCCCAGTGTCCATCAGCGCCACCCCACTGTCCATCAGCGCCACCCCAGTGTCCATCAGTGCCACCCCACAGTGCTCATCCATGCCCAGTGCCCACCTAGCAGTGCCCATCTGTGCCATAAGTATAAGTATAAGTATAAGTATAAGTATCCATCAGTGCCGCCCATGAGTGCCCATCTGTGCCGCCTATGAGTGCCCAGTGCCGCCCATGAGTGCCCATCAGTGCCGCCTATGTGTGCCCATCAGTGCCTCCTATGTGTGCCCATCAGTGCCGCCTATGTGTGCCCATCAGTGCCGCCTATGTGTGCCCATCAGTGCCGCCTATGTGTGCCCATCAGTGTCGCATACCAGCGCCGCCAATCAGTGCCACCTCATCTGTGCCCGTCAGTACTACCTCATCGATGTCCATCAGTGCCATCTCATCGGTGCCCATTAGTGCCGCCATATCAGTGCCCGTAATTGAAAGAGAAAACTTATTTACAAAAAAATTAACAGAAAAATTTTTTTTAGTTGTTGCGCAAAAAAAAAAAAATCGCAGAGGTGATCAAATACCACCAAAAGAAAGCTCTATTTGTGGGGAAAAAAGGACGCCAATTTTGTTTGGGTACAGTGTAGCATGACCGCGCAATTGCCATTCAAAGTGCGACAGTGCTGAAAGCTGAAAATTGGCTTGGGCGGGAAGCTGCGTAAGTACCTGGTATGGAAGTGGTTAATGCCCCTTTAAGACCCTTCTACTGTTTGTGAAATCTGAACGGGTTCGTGGTTGAGTTCCTGCACCTATTTTCTGAGAAAAAAAGCTCTGATTAAAAGTAAGGATACATATATAGGCACTGATATAGAAATGGGATACACATTAAGAGGGGTAAACATATGAGGATAAGGGGTTAAAACTACACATTTTTTATTTTTTTTGGGGGGGGGGGCGAGGGAGTTGGGTGGGCTGCTCTGATCTCTATGTTTCCGAGAGGTTTTTGAAGATAAAAGAGAAGGCGTTATGGTATAGAGAGACCTACTTTAGGTGCATGATTTAGAGGATGGACCCTACTATGTACCCAGGGCCGATCCGCCCTATAGGCTCACTATGCAAGGCGCTTAGGGCCCCGCAAAGCTGCGAAGGGCCCCGCCTGGTGAGAAGTCATTTTCGCCCCCTTACCCTGCTTCTCAACTCGCTGGCTGTATGGGAGAAGAGGTAAGAAGTCAGCACCCCCCGCTTCAATTCAATGTAAGATGTCATTTCCGACAGCAGAACACCCCCTCCCCCCGCTTCTCAACTTTCTTTAATGTGACATGTCACGGTCGTCAGCGCCCCCCGCTTCTCATTTTTAATGTGTCATGTAATTTTGCTTAGGGCCCCAGGGAGGTCAGGATCGGCACTGTATGTACCAGGGGTCAAGTCCTGGGGAAAAAAGTGTGGGAACTCCCACCCAAGATCCACTCCCCCACCAAAAAAAATTACTAAACCGTATGTTTTTTGTTTTTTTTTGATCCACTGTACCTTAATAATCCTTTATGTTACTGGCCGCTTCCTGTATATGGATTCATCGGGTAGTGTGTGGGTATTCCATCACTTCCTCGATGCCGCAAGGTCTGCCGCGAGTTATCACAGGATTTAGAAAGAAGCAAGTTCTTTCTAAATCCCGCGATAACTCGCGGCAGACCTCCGCAATGTCTCCTGGGAACAATGACAAAAGCTCCCAGGAGACATTGCGGCATCGAGGAAGTGACGGAATACCCGCACACTACCCGATGAATCCATATACAGGAAGCGGCCAGTAACATAAAGGATTACTAAGGTTCGCCTGCCCTTGACAGTGACTCGAGCTGGGCATCGCCGCTTAGTGAAGGATTGGCTCGGGCAGCTCGGCTGCTCTAGTCCTGCAAAGGGAACTGCGTTCCTGCTGTGAAAAAAGTGCAGGAACTCCATTCCCACGCGTTCCCGCAGGACTTGAGCCCTGGTATGTACCCATACATGTATTATTGTATTATTGTATGTGTTTTATGAATGTATCTACGTGAACTTTATAATGGTTTGTAATTTAAAAAAAAAAATGTTTTTGTAAAGTCTGTAAAAGTTTTTTATGTGAAAATAATAAAAACAATTTAAACAGGAATGCCCAGTCCCGTGGGAGCGAGTACACGGAAGTCGGGAGGAAAATACCGATAATCCCGTATGTACACCCCCCCCCCCAAAAAAAAACGGCACACTGTACATGTTTGAGGTATACTGAATGTAATGTTAGATACTTGTTTTTTGGGTGAACCTCCGCTTTAAGTGCCTACATTTTTTTCTGCCTCTATTCTGTTTTAAAGATTTTTGCTACTACGTTTCAACCAGCAGTGCCGGTGCGTTCTAACGATGTTCACATCACACATAATAATGTGCCAGGAGACGGAAAAGTTCTAAAACAGCATTCTGAAAGTATACTAACAATCCCCGAGGCTAAATAATCAACTCTGAATCTGTCATGGATGCTGTACCGGGGAGTCAGACAAACACATCTGTGATTGAACTGCAAGCAATAGGGAAATGTGATAGATTGTAGACCTAAAGTGTTCCACCATCTGTTCTAGCATTTTGGATCTAAAATAATTCTCTTACACGACAGTAACTTGAGACCGACAATTTCAAGTGTTACATGCGGAAAGGAAAATTGTTTTTGTTATCCTTGAACTGTTTGTCAATTCCTCTCGATTTTTTTTTTTTTTTTTTAATATAAAGGTTAAAAAAGTTCTCAATGTTTGGTTATCATAAGGGCAGAGCTAAATAATACTATATAAAACAATAGGGCCAGATTCACGAACAATTACGGCGGCGTAACGTATCCCCTTTACGTTACTCCGCCACAAGTTTTCAACGTAAGTGCTTGATTCACAAAGCACTTGGGTGTAAACTTGCGGTGGCGTAGCGTAAAGCCGTCCGGCGTGTACCATTTAAATTAGGCGCGTTCCCGTGCCGAACGTTCTGCGCATGCTCCGTTAGGAAATTTCCCGCCGTGCTTTGTGCGAAATTACGGCGCCCCGACGTGTTTTTTGAACGGCGACGTGCGTTACGTCCTTTCGCATTCCCGGACGTCTTACGCAAAAAAAAAAAAATTTGAAATTCCACACGGGAACGACGGCCATACTTTAACATGGCTGGTCTAAATCTAATGCCGCGTACACACCATCACTTTATGTGATGAAAAAAAACGACGTTTTTAAAAACGTCACTTTAAATGACCGTGTGTGGGGGAAAACGTCGTTTTATGTCTTCTGAAAAACGACAAAAAAAAATTGAAGCATGCTTCAATTTTATGTGTCGTTTTTCAAAACGTCGTTTTTTACTTTACAGAAATTGACCGTGTGTAGCAAAAAACGTTGTTTAAAACAACGTTTTTACACCCGCGCATGCCCAGAAGCTACTTATGAAGCAAGCTTCAATGGAAAAACGTGGTGGAACGTAACCTCGCTTTGCTAGAGCATTGTGAGAAAAACGATGGTGTGTAGGCAACTTCGTCTTTGAAACTTGAAGTTTCAAAAACGTCGTTTTTTACTTCACAGAAAATGTTTTTTTTTTTCATCACATAAAGTGATGGTTTGTATGCGGCATAAGCCATGAAATAGCAGGCTTAAGTTTGCGACGGGAAAAACCGACTAGCGACGATGTAAGAGAATGCGACGAACGCGCGTACCTTCATGGATCGCCGTAAACAGCTAATTTGCATACCCGACGCGGAAAACGATGCAAACTCCACCCAGCGGTCGCCGAAGTATTGCATCCTAAGATCCGAAGGCGTAAGAAGCCGTACGCCTGTAGCCGTCGTATCTTTGTTTGTGAATTACAAATAAAGATACGACGCGGCAAATTTGAAAGTACGCCGGCGTATCAGCAGATACTCCGGCGTACTTTTTCTGTGAATCTAGCCCATAGTTTTTAAAGAAAATTAGGCTATCTATAGATTGAGAAAACAAAAACCAAAACCTTGGTTTGAGAGCGTTTTGCAAGACAAGCTATATTTTTTTATTAATTTTGACTTGATATACAAGCGATGTCTTGATATACAAGTAGCGTCATGTCACAACTGAGGGCCAGATTCTCAGAGAAGATACGACGGCGTATCTCCAGATACTCAAAATGTAATATGCAAATACAGTGCTACCTGATGTGAAAAAAGGTATCAAATGTGATATTAAGCAGCGCTCAAGAGAATCAAATAAAAAAAACACACATATAATATTGCTAAACTATTAAGTGAAAAATAATGAGTGATCCACCCTCTATGTGAAACAATATATCAGTGTCAAAAAATAGGTGTCAATAATACACCCAAAATAACAGGTTGGCAAAAAATAAATCCATAAACTGATTGTGTGAACGTAAATGAAGTTCATAAATGGAGAACAGAAGAAATCCCTTCACGATCTTCAGACAGTGCTTTCACCACACCACAGTGACTGCGTGATTCCACCACCCATCAGAATGCAAACTCACCACAATAAATGGCCTGACACTCTCGTGTTAAGGCACACAGGCTTTTTAACTGAACCACTCAGTTTAATTGATGGAACTCCCTCTTTGGAAACTGGAGCACTCAGTTAAATAAATGGAGATCCGTTGGAAAAAGGAAAAACTCCAAGATGACAGCCACATGTATAATGAAGAGAGAGAGCACAATAGTGTGATATTGCAACACAACTTTTAATAAAAACACTAAAAATCTCCCAATAGATGCACTCACAAAAATGACTCTTGTCATAAGCAGTGATTAAATCCAAACATCACACGGTGTAAACACAAACGAAAATTTTCCTCCAGGTGAACCAGTGGTCACGGCGGACCAACAAATAGCCCAGGTTTACTCACAGCCCTATGAAGGTGTACTGGAGTCGCTCTTCAGATGACTATATTGGTGACAGATGGACCGTTCCACGCCCGACCAGTTCAGTTTAAGGTATGCGGTTGTAACTTAGTACCCACGCCCCGACATGTTTCATCATACTGATTTAATCATGGGGATGCTTACCAGATGTCACATGCCGCTATATGTAGCTGCCAAGGTCCCCCCCTCACTTGCACATTGGTGCACGCCTTCCGTTCATTACAAGCATCAGCTGTGTGGACAAACGTCCCACTCAGCTGTGCTGGCATGCAAGTGTGCAGCTCTGACCAAACAGAGCAGCATAATCATGTGTGCGAGGTGGAGGCCCCCAGTGGTGACGTTGGTGTACTACACCTAATCACACTGCCTGTATTCAATGAAGTGTCTATCACCAGTGGTCAAACTGGTGTATGACACCCATTCCCACTGCCTATATTCGATACAGTGTCTAACCCCAGTGGTGAAACTGGTGTATGACACCCATCAAGCATAGAGTGTACTGCAAACTGAAAGAAGGGGGATATCCCTCTAAGAAATAACTAACAGCCATTCGGGTGTCCCCATGACCACGAGTCACCTCCAGGTCTATACAAACACGATCTAACAGTGTAAAGTCAGAAACACAAAGTACAATATCTCTCATTAATCTAAAGTGAGAGCATACTACATGGTTATATGAATCTAAAAAAGAATATATATTATTCCAAAATCTAAAAACACATAATCAACCATAAATATATATAAAACTGAATTAAATACATATAGTATAGGCGGTATTCCTAAAATTATATTGAAGAGTTGCATATATTATTATCCATCATAAAATTTCAATAAAATGGTAGTAATCAAAATGAATAAAAAATGTCTACACATATATACATACATACATATACACATATACATACATATATATATATATATATATATATATACATACATACATACACACATAAAAATTATTATTTTTAAAAAAGATTCTATAAACTGGAAAACGATTTTACACTGGGGCATGTATCTCCAGATACGCCGTCGTATCTCTGAGTCTGGCCGGTCATATCTATGCGCCTGATTCATAAAATCAGTTACGCATAGATTTCTATTAGATCCGACCGGCGTAAGTCTCTTACGCCATCGGATCTTAACTGCATATTTACTCTGGCCGCTAGGGGCGTGTACGCTGATTTACGCCTAGAATATGTAAATCAGCTAGATACGCGAATTCACGAACGTACACCCGGCCGACGCAGTACAGATACGCCGTTTACGTTAGGCTTTTCCCGGCGTAAAGTTACCCCTGCTATATGAGGCGTATATGCGGTGCACCAATGTTAAGTATGGCCGTCGTTCCCGCGACGAAATTTGAAAAATTTACGTCGTTTGCGTAAGTCGTCCGTGAATGGGGCTGGACGTCATTTACGTTCACGTCTAAACCAATGACGTCCTTGCGGCGTACCTTGGAGCAATGCACACTGGGAAATTTCACTGACGGCGCATGCACCGTTCGTGAAAAACGTCAATCACGTCGGGTCAGGGTTGATTTACATAACACACGCCCACCTCTTCACAATTTGAATTAGGTGGGCTTACGCCGGCCTATTTACGCTACGACGCCGCAACTTTATTTTAAGAATACGGCACTTGCCTGTAAAAGTTGCGGAAAGGCGTAACGTAAATAGGATACGTTACGCCCGCACAAAGAAACGCCATTCTACGTGAATCTACCCCTGAGTATGAAAGAGAAGAGAGGCGCCTCTAAGTGTAGCAATATGGTTACATTTAATGAAGGTACAACTTTTAGCAACTCACATGGTTGATGATTAAAACAGGCACATCTAAGTACGCAGGCATCCGGGTAAAGCTGCCCACATAGACCATCCTCCTCACCACCATCAACGTCCTCCTTTCCACTCTGCGCTCCATGAGCGGTTTAAGCCTCGCTTTCAGATTGCGCTACTGCAGGGTAGTCTTCCCGGTCACGATTGCAGAATGAGACTCGACAGTGCGGGGGATGGTCTATATCAGGGGTGTCAAACTCAATTTCATTGTGGACCGCATCAGCATTATGATTGCCCTCAAAAGGGCCAGTTGTATCTGTAAGATTAGATGTCCAGCTCATCCCCTCCCCTTACATTAGATGTTAAGAGCCACCCCCCACCATCAGAAGTTGAGCCCCCCACTCTCCCTTACATCACAGTGCAACCCCCTTTCCTTATGCTGCTGCTGGGAAGAAGCTGGGTGTATTGCTTGAAAGGAGAAAGTAAGGGTCTGGAGTAGGGCTGGAGCTCTCCTGCAGTTGCAGATGTGCGAGGGCCACATGAAATGGCCTGGAGGGCTGAATTCGGCCCGCGGGCCTTATGTTTGACACCTGTGGTCTATATGGACAGATTTTATGCCGGATGCCTGCGTACTTAGATGTACCTGTTTTAATCATCAACCATGTGAGTTGCTAAATGTTGTACCTTCATTAAATGTAACCATATTGCTACACTTAGGCCGGGTACACACGGACAAACATGTATGGTGAAAGCGGTCCGTCGGACCGTTTTCACCATACATGTCTGCCAGAGGGCTTCTGTACGATGGTTGTACACACCATCGTACAGAAGTCCGCGCGTAAACAATACGCGGGGCGTGTCCGCGGTGTCGCCGCGTCGATGACGCGGTGTCGCCGCGACAATGACGCGGCGACGTGGGCGGCCCGCCTTTAAAATGCTTCCACGCATGCGTCGAAGTCATTCGACGCATGCGAGGGACGGCGGGCGCCTGGACATGTACGGTAGGTCTGTACTGACGACCGTACATGTCCGAGCGGGCTGAATTCCAGCGGACTGTTTTAAAACAAGTCCAGGAATATTTGTCTGCTGGGAAAAGGCCCGGCGGGCAAATGTTTGCTGGAATTCGGCCCGCTCGCGCCCACACACGACCGAACATGTATGCTGAAACTGGCCTGCGGACCAGTTTCAGCAGACATGTTTGGTCGTGAGTATGGGGCCTTAGAGACACCTCTCTTCTCTTTTATACTCCGTAGTTCCTGCTGGATTTTGTGGCTAATCCCCTCGTGGAAGCCGCCAATTGCGGATGGACTTTTAATGGTTACACATTGCTATAATATTTTTATATGGACTATAAACTGAAGGACTTATAAATAAATGGTTGTGGAACGAATCATCTGAGTTTGCATTATTTCTTATGGGGAAATTCGCTTTGCTATACAAGTGCTTTGAATTACAAGCATGTTTCTGGAATGAATTATGCTTGAAATCCAAGGTTTTACTGTACTTGCATAGAGTGGCCTCTGGTGAGAGTGGCCTCTGGTGATACACAGAGATGAAACAAATCCTCCCACATAAGTTGTACCTATTTATCTGCAGCCCTCTATTCTATACTTCCATTCAAAGTGCTGAATTATAAAGCTTGTCTGAGCTGTCAGAAAAAAAGGGGGCAGAGAGCTGAAGTAACACTCTGCAGACACCCCTCCCCCCCTTTACACAGTGCACAGGAACATAGCTGAGGCTGTCAATCAGCAAGAGTTCCCTCCCCTGTCACCTTTTTTTCTCATGGTTTCAAGAAAAAATGTCAAAAGTGATTCAAGCTGATAGAAGAGGAACGAAGCAGCAGACAGAAATGTTGAAAATATTATTCTAAAAGAAAAAAATGGCAGGATTTTTTTTTATACAAAATGCTTTTTGTAAACTGAATAATAGGGCTTAGATCTACTTAACCACTTAAGGACCCCCTACCGACAATATACGTCGTCAGAATGGCACGGCTGGGCACAATCACGTACCTGTACGTGTCTTTTTAAGCCCAGCCGTGGGGTCGTGCGCGCCGCACCCGCGGGACCTGCGGACGCAATCGCCGCCGGTGTCCCGCGATCGTTCACAGGAGCTGAAGAATGGGGAGAGCTGTGTGTAAACACACCTTCCCCGTTCTTCACAGTGGCGCTGTCAGTGATTGTTTCTTCCCTGATATAGGGAAAGACGATCAATGACGTCACACGTCCAGCCCCGCCCCCCTACAGTTAGAGACACATATGAGGTCACACTTAACCCCTACAGTGCCCCCAATTGTTAACTCCTAAATTGCAATTGTCATTTTCACAGTAATCAGTGGATTTTTATGGCACTTTTTGCTGTGATATGACAATGGTCCCAAAAATGTGTCAAAATTGTCCGATGTGTCCGCCATAATTTCGCAGTCACGGAAAAAATCGCTGATCACCGCCATTAGTAGTAAAAAAAAAAAAAATATTAATAAAAATGCAATAAAACTATCCCCTATTTTGTAAACGCTATTTTTACCAAAAATATGTAGAAGAATACGTATCGGCCTAAACTGAGGATTTTTTTTATATATTTTTGGGGGATATTTATTCTAGCAAAAAATATTGAATTTTTTTCAAAATTGTCGCTCTATTTTTGTTTATAGCGCAAAAAATTAAAACCGCAGAGGTGATCAAATACCTCCAAAAGAAAGCTCTATTTGTGGGAAAAGAGGACGCCAATTTTGTTTGGGAGCCACGCCGCATAACCGCGCAATTGTTAGTTAAAGCGGCGCAGTGTCGAATCGCAAAAAGGGGCAAGGTCCTTTAGCTGCATAATGGTCCGGGTCTTAAGTAGTTAAAGAGCATTTTACAAGCTGTTTTTATAAGCAAATTTTATTTAATAATCAAACACATTTTGATGTAAAATATATTGAAGCTATTGGATTAGTATGGCAGCCAAGAAACCAGCATTCCCAGAAGTGCAGTCTATATACTCCCCTCGAGGTGAGTTTTCTTTAAGACAAAACCAAAGTTTTGCATTACTCTAGCTCCGGAACTCTTGGAATATATTACCTTACTTTCCCCAGTATTGCACAAGAATCACAGACAATAGTTCTAACGCTAAAAATATGCATCATTAGCTGGGAAGACTCAAGTGGGCTATAAAAGTGAATGAAGGAAACATTTTGTGTAATGTATGTATACTTGTAGATTTACAATGTGTTCTTTATTGCTTTTATGTGTTTTTTTCAGGTCTTCATAAAATGGCAGGAGTAATAATTATGGCAAGGAAATTTGCATTTTGCAGTTATTGCAGTTATTTCCAGTTATTTGTGAAGCATTTTTCTTCTTTGTTTGTGTAATTGATTTTAGAGATCAGAGTTTATCCTGAGTATTATAGAGGGGGATGGGGTTACACAAGAGGGATACAGTCATTGAGTCTGGAATTAACAAATAATAACGGCCCGCTACCCCATCCCCACGTTCTCTACTCTAAACTTAAAAAAAAAAAGATTAGGCCTCATGCATTAGCCCTGCTGTTAGGGGCCTCTGGCATTAAACTTGCGGCGGTGTAAGGTAAATCCGCTCGGCGCAAGCCCGCCTAAATCAAATGGGGCGGGCACCATTTAAATTAGGCGCGTTCCCGCGCCGAACGTACTGCGCATGCTCCGTCGGGAAAATTACCCAACGTGCATTGCGCTAAATGACGTCGCACGGACGTCATTTGTTTAGACGTTAACGTAAATGGCGTCCAGCACCATTCACAAACGACGTGATTTTTTAAATTTCAACATGGGAACGACGGCCATACTTAACATTGCTTAGAACACCTAGGAGGCAGCCCTAACTTTACGATGCGTATCGCTACGAAAACGACGTAAATTTAGATCAACGGGCATCGCGGACGTTCGTGAATCGCCGTAACTAGTCATTTGCATATTCTACGCCGACCGCAATGGCCTCGCCACCTAGCGGCCGGCCTAGAATTGCATCCTAAGATCCGACAGTGTAAGTCAATTACACCTGTCGGATCTTAGGGCTATCTATGCGTAACTGATTCTATGAATCAGCCGCATAGTTAGGACGGGCGGATCACAGAGATACGACGGCGTATCAGGAGATACGCCGTCGTATCAGGAGATACGCCGTCGTATCTCTTTTGTGAATCTGGCCCATAGGCTTTAGAGGCATTTAGAGGCCGGGAGGTAAAAAAAAAAAAAAACTCACTGACAACGAATCCAGGAGTATCAGCATTTTGGCAGAAAAAATGCTTGATGCGTGTAAACCTGCATTAACGCTAGCCGCGTCAATCGCTTGAGCATTAAAGTGGATGTCACAATGTACAGTATAAGATTTCCTATCATCTGTGCCCAGTCTTGCCACACAGAGTTAATCCAGCTCTGAGCAATCTAATTTTATTGGTCAGTGAGATAAAACGGACTTAAAGAGAAAAATCTTAGTCCGTTCCGCCCCCTTGCTGTGAGTGACAGGTTATTTACATAGCTCATGCACTAGCCTGGAGACAAGCATTATTTTTTAATTCCCATCCCCACTCCTTTTCTGAAGTCATGTGGTTACTTTTCTGGATTTTGACTGGATGTTGGTGATCATAGCAGAATTTAGTGTAAGGAATACACAATAGAAAATGCATGTTGACAAGGGGAGTGTAGAGGAGGGGGGGAGTCTACTGACATCACAACTCCACCCTCCGAGCTCCAGGCAACAGATCCACCCACAGAATCTGCAGTTTTTCAGTTCTTATACCAGAGGGGAGACATTTGACAGGTAAGGACACATGCTGGAGGCATCTATATCCTTATAGATCAGCACTATGGAAGTTGTTTAGAAAGGATTAGAGGGGGTTTACATCCACTTTAATTAATTTCAATGGCCAGAATAAATTACTATTCTGGCCAATGAGATTAATTAATGCCCAAGCACTTGACACGCCTAAAGGTGTCTAGACAGGTTACACCCGTCAAGCGTTATTTTTTTTTCTGTCAAAACATTGAAAGGCGTTTAGGAGAGTTGGGCAAAATGTTGGGCAAAATGCCTTGTGTACATGAGCCCTTAAAGAGTATGTAAACCTTAAAGGGGAGGTTCACCCTAAAAACAACTTTTTCTTATTACACTGGCCCCCCACATTTCAATACGATTATGCCTGTTAGTTTTTTTTTGATGCTGTACATACCTTGATACAGCATATTCACCCGTGGCTTCGGGGTTGCGAGTCCCGCGGGAGTGGGCGTTCCTATCATGCTGGTGATTGACGTTTTGACAAAAAACTAGCTCCCCCCGTCGCGTAAGCCGCGTCACGATTGGCGAAAGGAGCCGAACGGCGAGTCGGCGCTATACTGCGCCTGCGCATCGCCGTTCGGCTCCTTTTGGCAATTGTGATGCGGCTTACGCGACGGGGGGAGCTAGTTTTTTGTCAAAACGTCAATCACCAGCATGATAGGAACGCCCACTCCCGCGGGACTCGCAACCCGGAAGCCACGGGTGAATATGCTGTATCAAGGTATGTACAGCATCAAAAAAAAACTAACAGGCATAATCGTATTGTAATGTGGGGGGCCAGTGTAATAAGGGAAAGTCGTTTTTAGGGTGAACCTCCCCTTTAACATTAAACTTCTCATATTTACTTTTGTTTAAATAATTTATCTAATCTATAAAATAAAATAAAAACAATTCCCCAGTTGAAGTCTTTGTAGATGAAACGCATCGGTTTCATGAGTCCTTTCCATACCATTGCGTCTTTTTGAATGTTATGCTTTTGTGATCACAGAGGAGATTTTTTACTTGATGCAATACGTCTTGGAATCCAAATAAAGCCTTTTTATTCCAAATAAACTCAGAAACATATAGGTAGATTCAGGTAGAAAGGAATAAACTTACGGCGGCGTAGCTTAGCGTGTTTAGGCTACGCCGCCGTAAGTTAGCTAGGCAAGTACATGATTCTCAATGTACTTGCCTGCTAATATACGGCGGCGTAGCCTAAAGCGGGCGGGCGTAAGGGCGCCGAATTCAAATGTGTGGAAGGGGGGCGTGTTTAACGTTAATAAGGCTTGACCTTACGTTTTTTACGTTTTTTTGTTACTGCGCATGCGCCGGGCGCCTACATTTCCCAGTGTGCATTGCGGCTAAGTACGCTGCACGGGCCTATTCATTTCGACGTGGACGTAAACGACGTAAATCGCTATTCGCGGACGACTTACGCAAACAACGTAAAAATTTCGAATCTCGCGGCGGGAACGGCGGCCATACTTTAACATTGCTATTCCACCTAATAGATGGAATAACTTTAGGCCTGATAATGCCTTACGGAAATGGCGTAAATCTACTGCGTCGGCCGGGCGTACGTTTGTGAATCGGCGTATCAACTCATTTACATATTCTACGCCGACCGCAATGGAAGCGCCACCTAGCAGCCATCCGAAATATTGCAATCTAAGATAGGACGACGCAAGCCGTCGTATCTTTTTTTTTGAAAATCTTTTTATTGAGTATAAAACACACAAACAACCACATCAGTAAACCTGCCACAGCATTGGGACTACACCCACGCAGGAGTCAGTACCAGCTGGCCATAGGCTGCTTCCATCATTAGTAACATACAGCTGCAGCACGTTTACAAGAAGGGACAACAAACAAACAACCTAGTGCAGTAGTGGCTCTCGCTCAATTAAAATGTCCAAGTATCAAATTCTTCAGTCGAGGCCCCAGGGACCGCAAATTATATCCAGCAAACCCATAGCAGAGGTTCTAATACAGAGAGGAGAAACAAAACAATAAAGACAAACACAATTACAAGCTCAGTCAGTCTCCGGTCGCCGTGGAGGCCTCTGCTAGCCATTTGGCCCACACTCTATCATACTTTTTGGGGCATCCTCTATTTTGGTAGGTTCCTTTATAGAGTGGCAGTACTTTATTGACATGTGATTTCCATAGCAGTATGGATGGCGGGGCGCGTTTTTTCCAGCAGAGAGTGATCATTTTCCTGGCATAGAATAACAGGAGTCCAATCAGAGTTCTCTCTGCCACCCTGGGGGCTAATTCTTCTACTAAGCCCAAAAGGCATATCTGCGGAGTTGGGGCTACATCTATTCCTACCACCTCTTGTATCACCGATAGTACTTGTGTCCAGTAGTGTTTAATTACTGGGCAGGACCAGAAGATGTGTATAAAGTCTCCCGGGTCCCCAGTACACCTCCAGCACTCCGCTGACAGGGAGGCTTTCATCTTATGCAACCTATACGGGGTAATATAGGCCCTGTGTAGAATTTTATATTGTATGAGACGGTCTCGAAGGGAGACCAGTATTTTGAAGGGGAAATCCCACATGTCCTCCCAATCCTCTGAGTCCAGTCCCGGGACGTCCTGTGTCCATCGCTGACGGAGCTTAGACAAATCTGGGGAGGAGACTCTAAGGAGATGCGCGTAGAGGACCGAGGTCGGTTTCTTGGTACATTCATAACGAATGACTCTCTCAAGATCAGATTGCACTATTTGCGTGACATTCGGTGTTATTTGGGCTTTAAACGCGTGAGACAGTTGCATATAACGAAATAAATGCGAGGAAGGCACACCGTTATGGGATACCATATGATTAAAGGGGCGTATAGACGTGCCGGTGGCGAGGTCAGATAACAGTTTAACACCGCATTTGGCCCATATTATGGGATCCGGTAATGAAAAAAAATGGGGCAGTGTAGGGTTGTTCCATAGGGGGGCATGTGGGGAGACTGCAGTCCGTGGGAACTTCTCAATTCCCAATCCCGCCCCCCAGGCCTTCAGAGTCGTGCGCATGGGGGTGGTCAAATCGTATGGAGCCCTGGGACCGCGAAGGGGTAAATGTGTGAGGGCCTCTACCGAACGGACCACCGCCGCCTCCAGAACAGACGCCGGGTTGGACGCGTCCGGCACCAGCCACCAAACTGCTGTGACCAGCTGGGCTGCCAGAAAATATTTCCGGCAGTCCGGAAACGCCAATCCCCCCTGCGACACCGGACGCATCAGTGTGGATAATTTAAATCTAGGAGGATTTGGACCCCAGAGGAAGGAGGAGAAGAGGCGGTTCAATTTCGCAAAAAAGGAGCAAGGTATCCACTGTGGGGAGTTACGGAATAGGTAGGTAAATTTAGGTATGATTTTCATTTTAACTAAGTTAATGCGGCCTAATAAGGACAGAGGAAGGTTCTCCCAGGCTTTTAGTTTGGTCTTTACTCCCTGGATCACTGGTTCTAGGTTAAGGGGTATAAAGCTGGACGCGTCCCTCGAGATGCGCACCCCCAAGTACACCATTTCGTCGACCCATTTCAGTTGGATATCCGGCGGGGCTAGGTTTTTGGCTTCAGGGTCTATGGCTAGCAATTGGGATTTTGCCCAGTTCACCCGTAACCCTGTTATTTTAGAGAAGTCAGTCAGTACTTGCAAAGCTCCTTTAAGGGAGGGATCCGCGTCATTCAGAAATAGTAGGAGGTCGTCTGCGTACAGAGCTACCCTCTCTTCCAGCCACGCTATTCTCAGTCCTTTTATGTGGGGCGAGACACGCAAGGCCTCCGCCACCGGTTCCATAGCAATCGCAAACAATGCCGGAGAGAGAGGGCAGCCCTGCCTGGTACCCCTGGAAAGTGGAAAGGGGGGGGAGACGTCACCTCCCAGCCGGACAGCCGCCCTCGGGGATTTGTATAGAGTTTTCAGCCAGGTAATAAAAACCAACGGAAATCCCATCCTCCGCAGAGTTTCCCAGAGAAATGGCCACTCGATCGAATCGAATGCCTTTTCAATGTCGAAGGAGGCAATCGTTCTAGTGCCCACATTGTCATGTATGGCATGCAAGTTGGTGAACAGTCTGCGGAGGTTAATATCCGTGGATTTATTGGCCATGAATCCAGTCTGGTCTGTGTCTATAATAGAGGGCAGTAGTGGGTTGAGCCTAACGGTGATCAACTTAGATAAAATTTTTAAATCAGTGTTGAGAAGTGCTATTGGCCTGTAAGAGGCGCACTGTTTGGGATCTTTATTGGGCTTAAGGATTAGAATAATGTGCGCGTCTGCCATGGAGGGTGGGAGCGCTCCCTTCTCCAGACAGTGGGTATACAGGTCAGCCAGCAGGGGAGCCAAGAGATCTGCATGAGACCGATAAAATTCGACGGGTAGCCCATCAGGACCCGGGGACTTCCCAGGTGCCAATGTGCTAATAATAGCATGTACTTCCTCCGCAGTGATAGGCCTGACCAGATGGGACCTCTCCTCATCCGAGAGCCACCCCAGAGCCAGGGGGTCCAGGAGAGGCGCCATCTCACCAGGAGTCATACCCGGAGGGAGCGTGGTACTGTACAGTGTCTGGTAAAAGGTCTGAAACTCCCTCAGGATACCCTCCTGGGATGTGATAGGCTCACCCGCAGGAGAAACCAGTTCAGGGATCAGAGTCATAGGGGTGTCGTGATGGGACATCATGGCTAGTAGTCTACCGTTCCTATCCCCCTGCTCAAAGTATCTTTGTTTTGTGTGGAACATTTCTAAACGAGTGACCTCACTGAGATGGAGATGGAGATCCCTCTTGGTGGACTGCAGCCGTTCGAAGTTGGAGACCGAGGGGTCCGACCCGTAAGTGTCTACCGCCTCCTCGATCTCCCCCTCCAACCGCGACGTGTTGGCTTGTTGGTTCACCTTCACTGCCTTAATTGCTGACATATAGTGTCCTCTAGTGAATGCCTTAAATGCATCCCACACAGTGGAAGGAGAGGAAGACCCTGCGTTGTGTTCCCAAAATTCCCTCAATGTATGTGGAGTCTTCCCTGAAATCTCGTCATGGGAGATCCAATGGGCCCCCAGGCGCCACATGGAACCACTGCGTTTTTCTCTGGTGCGCATAGTGATCTTAAGGGGGGAGTGGTCAGACAGCCCGCTAGGTAGGTAGGCTGCCTCCACTATGTCAGTCAACATGAGTTGATTTGCAAACCCGTAATCAATTCTGGAGGAGGTTTTGTATGAGGTAGAAAAACATGAGTACGCTTTAGTCAGGGGATGCAACCACCTCCACACCTCAGTAACCCCTGCCGAGTGTGCCCACCCCAGCAGGCTCCCGGCAGAGGATTGTGATGGCATGGGCCTGTCAAGCTCAGGGGAGAGGGTGTTATTGAAGTCTCCTAGGATTAACAACTTTGCTGGGCAGTATGGGGAAATTCTCTCCAAAATAGTATACAACACTTCCGGTTTGAAGGGTGGTGGGATATAAACTCCCACCATAATATACCGTTGCTGCCAGGCCAACAACACCACAATTACAAACCTGCCATGGGGGTCTGTATGTACCGCTTCAACTGTACACGGGAAGGATTTATTAATTAATATAGATACCCCCCTGGCATATGAGGAATACGTGGTATGGAAAGTTTTCTGAACCCAGGGTCTCTTCAAGGCCATCAGTTTGCCACCCATCAAGTGGGTCTCCTGTAGGATCAGTACCTGCGGATTATGCGCCTTGACATACTGGAACATCAGCGCCCTTTTAAATTTTGAGTTGAGGCCTCTGACATTCCAGGATATCACCGACATTGTTCCGTGATTACGTGATGCCATGATCCCAGGGGAGAATTGCGAACTTCAGGGTGAATGGGTCCCAACAGAGAACCACCCGATGAGTGTTTTGAGAGCCAGAGCCAACCACACATAACACATGGAAAACAAACAGAACAATGAAACTTCCCAAGCACAATGTGCCTTCCCTACCGGCACCCGGCACCCCCCAAAAACACGGGGGATGGGCCGGGAGCCGGTCTGTACCCAAAACTGAACATAACATCGTGAAGCGGTGACCCAAAAAACTAGGCCCCACTACAGTCCTCTGCAGCACAGAACTAAAGCTGCAGGCTCAATTAAGGCTAATCTAAGGTCTCTACAGGTGAGTGGAGAACAGTGGGACAAAGACTCCGCCAATTTCTGGGGTGACCCCCACTCGTGTTCAACCTACACCCGTAGACAAGGGGGTGGGGGACGTGTATCACGACACATCGAGACGGGTTGGGCAGTCAGGAACGGTGGTGTAGTTCCTCTAGCTATAGGAATACCTACAAGAAATTAAGTTTGGGGTAGCTCCGATATTTGCAAGGAGTTTTCAGTAGGATGTAGAGAACAAGGATGTGGAAAATCCGTGCATCAGATGGATTAGTGAGAAGATTCTTTCAGTGTAGGGTGGTCAGCCAATCATCAGCATCCGCTGGGTTGTCGAAGAAGCGGACCGCTCCGGCATGTTGGACTCGCAAACGGCTGGGATAAAGCATGCTATATTTAATTTCCTTATCTCTGAGGCGTCTGCGGACATCATTGAAGGTTTTTCTCTTCCTCTGTAAATCAGCTGAAAAATCAGGGAAAAGAAGAACAGAGGTGTTGCAATATTTAAGTGTAGGATGTTTGCGGGCTTCAGAGAGGATCCTGTCCCTGTCCCGATAGTTGAGAAAGCGGACTAGGAATGGTCTGGGAGGTCTCCCCGGAACAGCTCGGCCCGTAGGCACCCGGTGGGCCCTTTCAACCACGTAGGTAGGGGAAACATCCGCAAAGCCCAGGAGGGTTTTGAAGAACTCCTCTGCGAATACAGCAGGGTGATCCCCCTCTTCTCCCTCAGGCAGGCCGAGGACCCTGACATTGTTGCGCCGCAGCCTGTTCTCTGCGTCGTCTGACTTTGCGACAAGGGACTGCACCGTGCGTTGTAACTCAGCAATGGAGGTGGCATGTGTGGCCGCAAGATCTTCAGTGGCTGATACCCTGGATTCTGTTTCGGTCATCCTCCCCCTTATCTTGTCCAGGTCATTCCGTATAAGATTACACTCCGCGGCAAGGTAATCAATGCGTACCAGCAGCGAGGTCCTGCTCTGCTCTATCGCCGCCAAGATTGCGGTTGTGCCGTCAGGAGATAATGGAGCTGGCCCCTCTGCCGCTGGGATCTCACCAGGATCCATGTCCAGGTCGGCCAGCAAGGCCCGAAGGCGCCCGACCAGCAGGGGGTCCGTTTGCGGGGAGGAGGGCGGCGGTGGTCGAAGCGGTGTATTGGCCTTAGCGGCTTTGGAATTCCCCTTTCCCGTTTTGGAGGGGGACATCTGGTATATCCTGAAGAGGGCACACCCTTGGCAGGTTAGCGAGGATGGAAGGCTAGGAGTACCAAGGAGGGGGAGGCCCAGAGCAGTGGAGCAGAGGTATCCGAATGGCAGAAGCCGCCAAGACCCAGGGTGCTACAGCTGGCAACCAAACGCAGTCTCTACAGGCCAGCACACCAGGCTGCAACAGGGGTGTGCACAGACAACCGGGCTGATGGATGGACACACTGCAGGCAGAGACAAGGTGATGAGGCTGTGACCAGTAGTGGGACAGGCCCAGAGCAGAATGACTGAGGCAGAGGGATGGCAGAGGATAGGAGAGCCCAGGCCCCAGGATTACCTAAACAGTTACTGCTGGGCAGCACTCCAGGCCGTGGCAGGGATGTGAAGGGGTGACAGGCTGTTTGGAGCAAGACGATCCGCGCTCCGGATCCCGACCGCGCCAGCCGCGGTTCCTCGGCGGGGCAGCTTCTCAGGAAACACCGGTGCTTCTCAGGCTGTACTAGGCCGCACCCGGTCGCGGCCTCCACGGACCTCTCCAGCAGCCAGTCGGGCCTCCGGATCGTGCCAGGAAGAAGGATGGGTAGGCAGACGTGGACGGAGAGCAGTCTCCTACCTCCAGCCAGGCCAGGATCGGTTCACCCAGGAGCAGCACAGGCCGGTAAGATGGCGGCGGCCACAAACGCGTGGTGGGGTATGTAGTCTGCAGGCACCCCGAGGCAGAGAAACTCCACAAGCTTTGGCCCAGGACACAGCAGGGGACTCAGGGGAGAAGGCTGGCAGGGTATCCACCGGTACTAGCAGGTTAGATGCACGGATGGCATAGGATTAGGTTATAGGATTGTCGGAGCTTCCCAGGTACACGTCCACCGGCTCTTACATCAGGACACCCAAGCCGTCGTATCTTAGATATGTTTAAGCGTATCTCTGTTTGAGCATACGCTTAAACATAAGTCGGCGTAGATTCTGAGTTAGGTCGGCTTATCTACTGATAAGTCGGCCTAACTTTTACTGAATCTACCTAATACAGTTTTTCACTCTGTGGAGGCTTTCTGCTGTTTTTTATGGATGCTAATAACCATAAACCTACCAAACGGTTCTGGTGTGGAAGGAGGTTTTTTTTACCATCTGGGACATTGCCATCCTGATCCATATTCTCACATGCCAGGTCCAGGTTGCCTGAGGTGGCTCAGCTGGGGAAGAGGAATTCCACCACTCCCTATCCAGAGCTTTGATATCACATGTCTGATTGATGCTACCTTCTGGTAAGTGTATTATATCTGCTCCCCTGGGTGGTGGATGCACACACGGCAGTCACTCCTTTAGTCCTACACTCCTGGATTCCTTCCCATCAATATATTCTAATGGATTAATGTTTTAATCACCAATGGGGCTATACTGCCAATGTTGATTTTCAATTTGCACAGTGCACTTTATTTAAAGACACTATCAATCAGAAGATGGTGTTATAGTTTCTAATCACAATTTATTTTTGGATATCACAGTATGTTGATATGTCAATACTCAACATTTAATTCTTAATGCTGAACTGTTTTCACTTTATAAAATAAAAAATACCTGATAATTTTTGCAGAAAATCTGTGTTATCTCAGGAAGTCCTCCCATTTCTTAGGATGGATAACAAAATAATCAGCCCCTATGTAGTGAAGATAAGGAGAGGGGTTGGAATTCAGTATTGCACAGAGTGCAGTATAATAGGTCGGCTAGCAGAGATCACATAGAGGCTGAGATGAAAAAAAACAATGTACCATATATACTCGAGTATAAACCGACCAGAATATAAGCTGAGGCACCTAATTTTAGCACAAAAAAATGGAAAAAAGGTATTGACTTGAGTCGGGCCCGGACTGGGACAAAAAATATTCCCGGGCATTTTAGACTGAGCAGCGGGGGGTGGCGGCGTTGCTGGTTAATAATGGAATGTGGGGTTCCAGCACCTGGTACCTCTGGGCCCCTTTACATTACACAGCACCCTGCACCTCTGGATCCCTTTACATTACACAACACCCTGGACCCCTTTACATTACATAGCACCACACCTCTGGGCCCCTTTACATTACACAGCACCCTGCACCTATGGGCCCCTTTACATGCCATCAAACACAGCCACTGTGTAAAGGGCACCACTGTGCCCTTTAATTGTCGCCACTGTGCCCATTGTCGCCACTGTGCCCATTGACTTCACTATGCCCTTTAATTGTTGCCACTGTGCCCATTCATGCCACTGTGCCAATTGTCCCTACTGTGCCTATTGTCGCCACTGTGCCCATTGATGTCACTGTGCCCTTTAATTGTCGCCACTGTGCCCATTCATGCTGCTGTGCCAATTGTCCCCATTGTGCCCATTGATGTCACTGTGCCCTTCGTCGCCGCTGTGCCCTGTAAAATGCCCCTTTCCCCCCCCACCCTGCACTTACCTTTACTGGAGTCAGCCATCCACGTCCTCGACCCTCGATGTCTTCTCCCGCCCTCGATTACGCTTCAGCCAATCAGGTTACCGGTAGCCAGAACCGGCCAACCTGATTGGCTGAGACGCCTGTCAGTCTCATCCAAGGAATGCACCCCCCGTGCGTTCTGAGGATAAGCTTCCAGGGACCCGAGGGCTGTACTCGGAAAGCTGGCTCTGATAGGCACTTCCGTACAGCCAACCAGCTGTCGTTATTCAGGTGGTCGGCGCCTCATGTCCGGCCATCTGAATAGAACAGCGGCAGCAGCGACAATAACATAGATTCGTGCAATGCACGAATCTATGTTATTAGACTCAGTGGCGGTGAGAGCCAGAGGGGGCGGCGCTCCAGCGCCCTCTATGGACGAACCGCCACTGCTTATGGACAACTCTTCAAGGAGAACCCCTAAGACGAACGTATGGAACAGTAAGGTAACGGCAGGCCCAAATCTAAACCAGCAGCTCCTTTGGGGGTAGTGCTATATATATATATATATATATATATATATATATATATATATATACATATATTTTTTTTGGTAGCGTCTTATGCTCTGTACCTTCTACTGCCTTATATTGGAGCCCCTGCATGGGCGTGTGGGAACTGGTTCTCACCTTGTTATCTTTTACAAATTAAATAAAAATGATTGAACCAGAAAATGGATCACTATGGATGTGACATCATCAAGAAACCTGGACACAGCTAGGACCTAATGACACTCCCCTTCCCCCTCCTCCAGGCACAGGCAGCCAGAAAATACGTTTCAGGAACAAGCAGCCAATAGATATCGACTTCATCCATTTATGTTCTGTCCACAAAGCACACCATATAGTGTGTATAGCAAGGCTGTTTCTCTTGCACTACCCATTGGTGCATTGTTCAAACTTCAAAGGAATAATAAATTGTAAAGATTTTCTAAGTACAGTAGAGTCTCGAAACCTTTCTGCATCTAAATGTTGACCGAAAAGCAGAAAGCATGGAAGACACCCACTGAGATAGACTGCCTATGTGTGACCACCCGAGGATTTCATTTTCTTGGATAAAGCAACAACCCAGATTCAGGTAAATGTGAGTGTTTTTTTTTATTTGATCACAGTTTTGGAGAGCGCTGATAATTCTAACACTGATATAACTGACTGCCTGTAGCTGTTGTTTGCCATGCAAAAAAAAAGATGAAAAAAATAGATATTGTGTATGTATATACTGTGTGTATGTGTGTATATATATATAAAAACATATATACATGCACTCACCGGCCACTTTATTAGGTACACCTGTTCAATTGCTTGGTAACACAAATTGCTAATCAGCCAATCACATGGTAGAAACTCAATGCATTTATGCCTCTAGATGTGGTGAAGATGACTTGCTGAAGCTCAAACCGAGCATCAGAATGGGGAAGAAAGGGGATTTAAATGACTTTGAATGTGGCATGGTTGTTGGCGCCAAATGGGCTGGTCTGAGTATTTCAAAAACTGCTGGGATTTTCACCCACGACCATCTCTCGGGTTTACAGAGAATGATCCAAAAAAAGAGAAAATATCCAGCGAGTGACAGTTGTGTGGAAGAAAATGCCTTGTTGATGTCAGAGGAGAATGGGCAGACTGGTTTGAGATGATAGAAAGGAACTCAAATAACCACTCGGTATGCAGAATACCATCTCCGAATGCACAACACAACGAACCTTGAGAAAAGATGGGCTACAGCAGCAGAAGACCACACTGGGTGCCACTCCTGTCAGCTAAAAACAGGAAACTGAGGCTACAATTCGCACAGGCTCACCAAAATTGGACAATAGAAGATTGGAAAAATGTTGCCTGGTCTGATGAGTCTCGATTTCAGCTGCAACATTCAGATGGTAAGGTCAGAATTTGGTGTAAACAACATGAAAGCATGGATCCATCCTTCCTTGTACCAACGGTTCAGGCTGGTGGTGTAATGGTGTTGGGGATATTTTCTTCGCACACTTTGGGCCCCTTAGTACCAATTAAGCATCGTTTAAATACCACGGCCTGCCTGAGTATTGTTGCTGACCATGTCCATCCCTTTATGACTACAGTGTCCCCATCTTCTGACGGCTCCTTCCAGCAGGATAATGAAAAGGGGGCATTAATTAGTGCCCACAACATGGGGAGAGTGGCTGGCAAAATAAATAAAAAATAAATAAATAAATTAAATTTACAGTAAACGTTATTTTATATGTCTGTTTAAAAAAAAAAAAAAAAAAAAAATGGAGTCCTGTCAGCTTCACTATGGCTGTCAGGTATAATTTGGGCGGGCAGAAGCCTGGTTTTGGGCGGCAAAAACGTGATTTTGAGCGGGAAGGCTGAAGTCACGTTTTTCCCGGTCTTTTTCAAGTCACGTTTTTCCCGGTCTTTTTCAAGTCACGTTTTTCCCGGTCTTTTTGGGGCTATATAAGCCCAGCACCCCGAGGCATTAACCAGCTGTAACCTGGATCAGCGTGGTGTGCTCCCCCCCCCTCGTACCTTGGAGTCATGGAGTCATTGGTCCGGAAGATCCTGGAGCGTGCGCCAGCTGAAGGCGGCGAGGAATGGCTGAGGAGATGCGTGTCTGAACCCGAGGCGGAGTTCCCTCTCGTTCCCGAGGAAGAAGAAGACACAGCGGGTCTTTCTGAGGTAACTCAGGACCCTCTCCCTCTGCAGCCATCTTTTCTCCCCCACAGGTCTCCTAGGAGCCAGCCGCCCGAGCGCCCGGCGAAAGCATCGGTGTCCCGGACGGAAGAGGAAGCCAGCATGAGCTCAGCCAGCGTCACACCTCGCAGCAGTCTCCGGATCCAGAAGAAGAAGCAGAAGAGGTCGGCCTCTCCCTCTCCTGTGCGCGTCACTGCAGGGCGGGGTAGAGCCCGTCAATCACAAGCAGAAGAGAGGCCTTTTTTATTTCCTTTGCAGGTTCCATCATCATTGGAGGACTCCTCAGCGTCACTAGTCTCCAGGCAGAATAGGCTGGATGAGGTGATGGCTCAGCGTCATTCAGAAGCATCTGTACAAGCCTCAAGCTCTCAGAACAGCGCGTGCAGTACTACAATTTCACCACAGGTGGCAGCAGCGTCCTCTGTAGATGGTGAGTCTGCTGGCCATTCAATGCTAAGTCAATTATTAAATTCTATTAACAAATTGCAAGATGTTATTAGTAGCCAATTAAATTCACAAGTGTCCCCAGCTAATGTGTGGTCTAACCAGGTTAACCCTTCGCTGATCCCTAGCATTTCTAACATTAATTCTTTGCAGGATCCCGTTTGTTCTTTGCCAGTCCCTGCGCAAGTCCCTGAAATTTGTTTTAAAGAGCCCTTGCCATGCGATATTTCTCCGTTAGGTTTTCATCTGTCAACTAATATTAAAGAGAAAATTTGGAAGGGTGATTTTATTGATTTATTAACTTTACTTCCTGGCAAAGAATTTTCTGGGAAGTTTGATAAAAAATTAGATGAGGTTACTGATGATAGGCGTCGCACGGTCCCAAAAATTTTTTATAATTGGCTTCAAGCTTTTTGTATTTTTTCTGCTATTATGGGAGAAAAATTCCCTGATAAATGTAGCGGTTTATTTCAACATTTGGAAAATATTTTGGAAGCCTATCGGAATTTTGGCGGATATGGTTGGTTCAATTATGATGAATCTTTCCGCCAAAAAATGTCGGTTTACCCCAACTTAAAGTGGGGTATGAAAGACGTAGGCTTATGGCTAAATTTAATTCTTCCTCAAAAACCGGTTTTTGCAAGACAATCGCCGGTAAGTCAAAATAGTTCAATTAAGAAAGGTCTTTGTTACGCTTTCAATGAGTCCCAGTGCAAGTGGTCGACCTTGTGCCGTTACAAGCATGAGTGCTCCTTTTGTTTTGGGACCCATCCAGTCACAAAGTGTTTCAAAAGAAATTATCCACATTCACAACACAGGGATAATTCCAAAAGCTTGCACGCCGGTGAAGCTGGAAAGAATGCACCCTTGGCTAATGCTGTTCCCAGACAGGGAGAAGGCGGAGGCCTTAATTGAAGGTTTTTCCTTAGGTTTTAAACTACCAGTGTTTTCAGGTGTCGGTTGTACCATGGTAAGCAATTTAAAATCCGTTTTGATGCATAGCCAGGTAGTGAGGGAGAAATTGATAAAGGAGATAGTTGCCGGTAGGGTTGCTGGTCCTTTTGTTTCTCCTCCCTTTGAAAATTTTCGCATTTCTCCTTTGGGTGTTGTGCCCAAAAAGGAGCCTGGCTCATATCGCTTGATACATCACCTTTCGTATCCCAAAGGTGATTCATTAAACGATGAGATTGATGGCTCCTTGGCCTCCGTTTTGTATGCAAGTTTTGATGACGCAATAAGACTCATTAAAAAATTCGGTAAGGGGGCCTTGTTAGCAAAGTCTGATATCAAATCTGCGTTCAGATTATTGCCTATTTCCCCTGAATCCTTTAGCTCATTGGGTTTTTGTTTTGAAGAAAAGTTTTTCTTTGATATGTGCCTACCCATGGGTTGCTCACTATCGTGTAGTTATTTTGAAATGTTTGCCACGTTTTTGCAATGGGTCATCACCCACGAGTCGGGTTGCGACGGCGTCATCCATTACCTAGATGATTATCTTTTTATTGGACCGCCAAATTCTCCCGTTTGTTTTTTATTATTGAAATTATTTTTAAATATCTCGCAATATTTCGGCGTTCCTATTGCCACTGAAAAAACGGTTTTGCCAGTTACAGTTATAGAGTTTTTGGGTATCTCCATTGATACCATGTTATGTCAGTATCAACTTCCTTTAGCTAAAATAATTAAAATTCAAAGTTTGATTTTTCTTTTTCTAAGAAGAAGGAAGGTCCTGTTAAAAGAACTTCAGTCCTTTTTGGGATTATTGGCTTTTGCAACCAGGGTCATGCCGGTTGGCAGGATTTTTTCCAGACGGTTGTCTTTGGCAATGTCTGGATTAAAATCTCCTTTTTCTCATATTCGCATCACTTCCGAGCTGAAAGATGATCTTTTGGTTTGGTCTCAGTTTTTGGAAGATTACAATGGTCGTACCTTTTTTCAAGAAGATTTTATTTTTTCAGCGGATATGGACCTTTACACTGACGCAGCGGGTGCACATGGCTTTGCTGCAATTTGGAGCACCCACTGGTGCTGTGGTAGTTGGCCTCCTTTTTGGGTGGCCAATAAGGCAACCAAGAATATAGTCCTACTTGAATTATTCCCTATAGTGGTAGCCTTTGAACTGTGGGGGAATATTTTTGCAAATAAAAGAATTTTGGTCCATTCAGACAATAAAGGTGTTATTTTTGCACTAAATTGTCTTTCTTCAAAATCCATTTTGGTGTTAAAGTTACTGAGATATTTTGTTTTATTATGTCTAAAACTTAATATCTGGGTTAAAGCGAAGCATGTAGCTGGGAAAAGTAATCTGATAGCGGATGCACTGTCTCGTTTCCAGATGGCTCGTTTCAGACAACTCTTTCCGGAAGCGGACCCAGTAGGCTACATTTGCCCGAGTCATTTATGGGATTTGATATAACTCCTGTTATATCAGCCATTAGAAGCTCTATTGCCCCCAAGACATGGATCGATTATTCGGTTGCATGGAGGAAGTGGCTGTTGTTTCATGAGGAAGTAGGTTTATTTGGTTTTTCCCCTACGGAACAGACAGTCCTGGCATTTCTTTGTTCTCTTATGCAACAAAGTTTATCCTATCACTACATCAACAAGAGTTTGGCTGGGATTTCTTTTTTCCTGAAGTTGCATAATTTGCCTGCCTGTAACAGCTTCTTTTCAGTACGTCAGGTCCTAAAGGGTTATAGAAGGCAGACATTTACACCAGATACGCGTAGGCCCATTTCCATAGAGCTTTTAAGGAATATTTGTTTAGCTACAAGTAAAGTTTGTTGTTCAGAATTTGAATCCTTACTATTCCAGACAGCTTTCGTGTTAATTTTCTTTGCAGCTCTCCGCATATCGGAGCTAGTTCCAAACAATAAAAAAGGTAATTCTGGTTTGCAAGTAGGGGAATTTTGCATCTCGCAAGGGAAAGTACAAGTTTTTGTCAACAAGTCAAAAACTGATATTTTTGGCAGAGGGCATTGGCTTACCCTGCATGCCTGCGGTGATCCTATTATTTGCCCTTATATAGTTTTATCCAAGTATTTTTCAGTTAGGCCTTCATGTGCAGGTAATTTTTTGGTTCATCTTGATTTTTCTCCATTGACAAAGTTTCAATTTTCTACCATATTTCGGCGCTGTTTGGTTTCTTTAAATCTTGGTCATTTAAAATTTTCCCCTCATTCTTTCCGTATTGGAGCTGCCACGGAAGCTGCTAGAATGGGTCTTAATGATTCTGTTATTAAAAGTCTGGGTAGATGGGAATCTAAGAGATTTAGTATATATATTCGCCCTAATCTATCTGTTTGATTCTAGGTTCAATATCTTCCGTCTGGATAATTGGACATTCATTTGTTCACTGGGCTCACAAAAGGGCAGGTCAACGTTGCTACTCTACTAATCTTTCTTTACCCTCTGATTCTTTTAAAATCTTCTGGAAAGGTATTCGTGGCCTCCGGTGGAACAATCTTTTTCAGCATATTTCTTTGCTTTCTAATGTTTTGCCTTACCCGGATATTTTAATAATTCACCTAGGAGGGAACGATGTAGGTAAATGTTCAACGTTGGACCTAATTTTAATGATAAAAAATGACTTGCAACGTATTCATTTATTTTTCCCAGGTACCAGAATAATTTTTTCAGAGATGATTCCTCGTTTGATCTGGTTATCTTTGTCAGAGAAAAAATCTTTGGAGAAGATACGTAAACGAGTTAATCATTCAATTGAAAAATTCATGCCTGTGTTGGGCAGTTTTTCCTATAGGCATACTGAATAGTGTTGAGCAGAATATGCCATATTCGATTTCGCGATATATCTCGAATATATATTCGAATATTCGAGATATATTCGCTAAATTCGAATATTCGTGATATTTTATCGAAAGTAAATGATTGCGATTTTTCGCTATTGCGAATGCGAAAATAATTGCGATTTTTTGATAACTGCGGTAGGAGCACTCTGATTGGCTCAGAATATTCGTGATATTTTATCGAAATATCGCAACATGCGAATGCGATATTTATTGCGCAATTTCGAGAAATGCTGGAGGAGCGCTCTGATTGGCTCAGAATATTCGTGATATTTTATCGAAATATCGCAACATGCGAATGCGATATTTATTGCGCAATTTCGAGAAATGCTGTAGGAGCACTCTGATTGGCTCAGAATATTCGTGATATTTTACAATACAAAATAATTGCGAATATTCGGCAAATGCGGAAGGAGCACTCTGATTGGCTCAGAATATTCTTGATATTTTACAATACAAAATAATTGCGAATATTCGGCAAATGCAGAAGGAGCACTCTGATTGGCTCAGAATATTCTTGATATTTTACAATACAAAATAATTGCGAATATTCGGCAAATGCAGAAGGAGCACTCTGATTGGCTCAGAATATTCTTGATATTTTACAATACAAAATAATTGCGAATATTCGGCAAATGCGGAAGGAGCACTCTGATTGGCTCAGAATATTCTTGATATTTTACAATAGAAAATAAAAAGTGTTTTGCATTGGTGGTGATTCTTTACTCTATCCATCTGTCACAGCCGTTTGTCAATCAAACACCTTAAAGATTGAACACGTTCATGCTGCATGCTTTGGACTTTTTTTCACTTCACATATCAAAGACATTTTTATGAAAGATTATTTTTCTATTATTGGGACTATATTTCTTTATATATTTGTTTCACTGTGTATTTCACAAGTTATTTGCGCTTGCTTATTTTATAATTTGCCCACATGTCTTGTCACTAGACATATTTTTTATTCTTGTAGAGCGACTCCATTTTCTGTCTTGTATTAATTTATGTTGTATAACATTTTTGAGTTGCTGCTGTATTCTCCCCTTTTTTAAGGTATGCGCAATTTTTTCCTTCTTACAAAAAATAATAATATCAAACATACAAATATTCATAACATACACATACACATACACAAAGCCCCCCCCTTTTGCATCAGAGACAATCAGAGTTCTCCTACCACAGTTATCGAAAATTCGCAATCATTTTCGCATTCGCAATAGCGAAAAATCGCAATTTTTTTTTTTTCAATTTGGCAACATAATAGGATCGCCTCAGCTTAGCTACTCGGCCCAGGGTCTCTAATCATACCAGCAATGCTTTTAGACGTCGATAGGATGTGATCTGTTTTAAAAATCAAATTGAAAAAATGCGAATATTCGGAATTGCGAATATTCACCGCGAAATTCGAAATATAGCGCGATTTCTCGAATATGCTATATTCGAGTCGAATATTCGCAATGCGAATATTCGTGAGCAACACTAATACTGAATTGGAGGGTGGCTTATCTGGCCTTTACAGGCTAGATGGTGTTCACCTATCTGATATAGGTTTAGATATTTTTAATATGGATTTTCAAAACATGATAGAAATGGCCACGGTGGTGGGGTAGGCCGCTTTTGTTAGCGGACAAAAGCGGCTGGTGGGGACTTGTATTTATTTATTATTTATGGTATTCGCTCGAGTTTTATGACTGAGCGAGATCTTGAGAGAGAATTTTAAGTTTGGAAAGTTATTTTAAGAAGTTGAATATTGAAAGTTTTATTTATTAAGAAGTTAAATTATTAATTGGATTATTTATTTATTTATATATATTTATATATTTACCAATAAAGGTGCCGCGGCCATTTCTATTACCAAAAAAGAAAATGAATAAAAAAATAATTATTATCAATAAAATTATTTAAATACACTTTGGTATGTTGAGTTTTTATTTATAGGTATTAGTTATATTTATTTGGTACAGCCTACATTCCCATGAAAAGGGGGCATTAATTAGTGCCCACAACATGGGGAGAGTGGCTGGCAAAATAAATAAAAAATAAATAAATAAATTAAATTTACAGTAAACTAGGGTTGTCCCGATACCACTTTTTTAGGACAGAGTACAAGTACCGATACTTTTTTTCAAGTAGTCGCCGATACCGAATACCGATACTTTTTTTTAATGTCATGTGACCGTTTTCAAACCACAATACAGACCAAAGATATTTTCTTTAGAATTATGAAGAACTGGTACATCATGGTGTGGGGCTGTTTTTTAGCATACGGTACTGGAAAACTACATGTCATTGAAGGAGTGATCACTGTCAGTGCAGCTCATCGGTGCCAGTGCCCAAAAGTGCAGCTAGCCAGTGCCACCTATCAGTGCAGATCAGTGCCCATTAGTGCATCAGTGCAGGGAGGCAGCTTATTAGTGCATCTCATCAGTGCCACCCAATCAATGCCAGTGCCACCTATCAGTGCCATCCATTTATGAGTGACATTCAATCAATGCCAGTGCCACCTATCAGTGCCATCCATTTATGAGTGACATTCAATCAATGCCAGTGCCACCTATCAGTGCCATCCAATGGTGCCATCCAATTTGTGTTCGATGTCACAAAAAAAAAAAAAAAAAAAAAAAGTATTCTATTTTGGTATCGGGAGTATTTGCACGAGTACGAGTACTAGCGCAAATACTCGGTATCGGTCCCGATACCGATACTGGTATCGGTATCTGGACAACCCTACAGTAAACGTTATTTTATATGTCTGTTTAAAAAAAAAAAAAAAAAAAAAATGGAGTCCTGTCAGCTTCACTATGGCTGTCAGGTATAATTTGGGCGGGCAGAAGCCTGGTTTTGGGCGGCAAAAACGTGATTTTGAGCGGGAAGGCTGAAGTCACGTTTTTCCCGGTCTTTTTCAAGTCACGTTTTTCCCGGTCTTTTTCAAGTCACGTTTTTCCCGGTCTTTTTGGGGCTATATAAGCCCAGCACCCCGAGGCATTAACCAGCTGTAACCTGGATCAGCGTGGTGTGCTCCCCCTTCCCTCCCACCCTGTCGCAGCACCTGTTATGTATCATGTCACCCTTGAAGTCAAGGGGGGACTTGTATTTATTTATTATTTATGGTATTCGCTCGAGTTTTATGACTGAGCGAGATCTTGAGAGAGAATTTTAAGTTTGGAAAGTTATTTTAAGAAGTTGAATATTGAAAGTTTTATTTATTAAGAAGTTAAATTATTAATTGGATTATTTATTTATTTATATATATTTATATATTTACCAATAAAGGTGCCGCGGCCATTTCTATTACCAAAAAAGAAAATGAATAAAAAAATAATTATTATCAATAAAATTATTTAAATACACTTTGGTATGTTGAGTTTTTATTTATAGGTATTAGTTATATTTATTTGGTACAGCCTACATTCCCATGCACCATGTCACTCAAATCATCTCGCCACTGGTTTCTTGAACATGACAATGAGGTCACTGTACTCCAATGGCCTCCACAGTCACCAGATCTCCATCCAATAGAGCACCTTTGCATCATGGATGTGCAACGGACAAATCTGTAGCAACTTCGTGATCCTATCATGTCAATATGGACCAAAATCTCTGAGGAATGTTTTCAAAACCTTGTTGAATCTATGCCATGAAGAATTAAGGCAGTTCTGAAGGCAAAAGGGGGCCCAACCCGGTACTAGCAAGGTGTACCCAATAAAATAGATAGATATGGATAAATATACATACTGTGCTAGATTCAGATAGCCCGCCGTAACTTTGTGCGGGCGTAGCGTATCTCAGATCTCAGATACGCTACGCCGCCGTAACTTAGTGAGGCAGGTTCTGTATTCACAAAGAACCTGCGCCCTAAGTTACGGCGGCGTATCGTAAATCTGCCGGCGTTAGCGCGCCTAATTCAAATTGTGAAGAGGTGGGTGTGTTTTATGCAAATAAAACATGACCCCACGTAAATGACGTTTCTAACGAACGGCGCATGCGTCGGCTGTGAACGTATCCCAGTGCGCATGCTCCTAATCACGTTGCAAATAGTCAATGCTTTCGACGTGAACGTAATTTACGCTAAGCCCTATTCGCGAACGACTTACGCAAACGACGTAAAATTTTACGCTGTCCCGACGTCCATACTTAACATTGGCTATGCCTTTTATAGCAGGAGTAACTTTACGCCGGAAAAAGCCTTGCGCAAACGACGTAAAAAAATCCGCCAGGCGCACGTACGTTTCTGAATCGGCGTATCTAGCTCATTTTCATATTCTACGCTGAAATCAACGGAAGCGCCACCTAGCGGCCAGCGTAAATATGCACCCTAAGATACGACGGCGTAGGAGACTTACGCCGGTCGTATCTTAGCAACATTTAAGCGTATCTCAATTTGAGCATACGCTTAAAGTTGCGACGGCGTGGATTCGGACTTACGCCCGTCGTAAGTGTTACTGAATCTAGCCCACTGTATATATTCATAGAGATAGATCATTTTCAAGATGGATGCAACATATTTCCAGTCAATGCATTGTATTTTTCTTATTCAGAATGTCTTTTATGTGATTGTTCATTAACCATATGCTCAATAATTATGATAAAATATCTGGATCGTGAAATGCTGTAACTATAGCAACAAATCAGAAATCATTTGTCATTGCTCTTACTGATGGAAGTTGCTGTGGGATTCTGCACATTACTGTGATTGGTAAATAAGCATGAAAGTCCTGTTTGTGGACCTGAAATGGTAAAATGAATATGAAAAGCTGAACTTACAACCCTAAGCTCTGCTGCCAGACTAAAAATCATGCATTATCATTAGGCTGAGCCTTACTTTCAATGTATAAATGAAATAAATATGAATGCATTCGGCAAAGACAAATAAACATATCTATCTGCTCAGCGTAACGCGGTCACACCATGATAAAGGATGATCTACATTTGAAAGGATAATTTATTCAAAGGATCCTGCTTTGTTTGCCCATATTTCTATGTGTACATAAACACCCTTC
The DNA here is from genome assembly GCF_905171775.1 of Rana temporaria. NCBI lineage: Eukaryota > Metazoa > Chordata > Amphibia > Anura > Ranidae > Rana > Rana temporaria. The sequence goes on from NC_053490.1 coordinate 488,599,670, forward strand.
CATGCAGTTAATTTTCATATAACAATTCTCTAAAATCAAGAAAACAAATAAAGCAAGTCTTGAATTTTCCTACTTCCTAAATGAAGGAACAGATCTAAGAAATTCATTGAATATATGTAGAAGCACAATCCGGAAAGAACCAAGCAGAAGGCTGGTACTTTGGGAGAGGCCTGGTAACTTATTGAAGGATGCACCGTAACCTACAACACCTTACAATCCATCGGATTTCCTTAACCACTTAAGGACCGGACCAATATGCTGCTAAATGACCCAAGGGGTTTTTACAATTCGGCACTGCGTCGCTTTAACTGACAATTGCGCGGTCGTGCGACGTGGCTCCCAAACAAAATTGGCGTCCCTTTTTTCCCCACAAATAGAGCTTTCTTTTGGTGGTATTTGATCACCTCTGCGGTTTTTATTTTTTGCGCTATAAACAAAAATAGAGCGACAATTTTGAAAAAAATGCAATATTTTTTACTTTTTGCTATAATAAATATCCCCCAAAAACATATATACATTTTTTTTCCCCTCAGTTTAGGCCGATACGTATTCTTCTACCTATTTTTGGTAAAAAAAATCGCAATAAGCGTTTATCGATTGGTTTGCGCAAAATTTATAGCGTTTACAAAATAGGGGATAGTTTTATTATTTTTTTTTTTTTACTACTAATGGCGGCGATCAGCAATTTTTTTCGTGACTGCGACATTATGGCAGACACTTCGGACAATTTTGACACATTTTTGGGACCATTGTCATATTCACAGCAAAAAATGCATTTAAATTGCATTGTTTATTGTGAAAATGACAGTTGCAGTTTGGGAGTTAACCACAGGGGGCGCTGTAGGAGTTAGGGTTCACCTAGTGTGTGTTTACAACTGTAGGGGGGTGTGGCTGTAGGTCTGACGTCATCGATCGAGTCTCCCTATAAAAGGGATCACACGATCGATGCAGCGCCATAGTGAAGCACGGGGAAGCCGTATTTACATACGGCTCTCCCCGTTCTTCAGCTCCGGGGAGCGATCGCGACGGGGCAGGGGGGGGGGGGGTTGTCCCGATAGGACCCCCGACCCACATCTAGGCAGGCACGTACAGGTACGTTGATGTGCCTGTCCGTGCCATTCTGCCGACGTAAATGTACATGTGGCGGTCCGGAAGTGGTTAAAGGCTCTTTGGCTGTAAGGCAGGAAGTTCAGGACTTTAAATCCTGTGGCGGAGGATTCCTGACTATGCATTCTGTGTTCTGGCACGGTCTGTGGCAGAGACTGTTTCTATACTGTCCGTGCATCACTCTGGCTGCTAGGCCATGTGAGAGGGGTCTATCCGGGTGAGCAATGCCCACTCAGGATTGAGTGGCGAATATTGAAACTGTGAATATCCTTGTGCATTCTGTACCGCGTACCTGAACCTTCCCCTTCTCTCTTTGCTCTCTACTTCCTTCACAAGTTTTATGCAGCGAAAATAAAGCCTACAGTTAAAGGGGTTGTAAAGACAAAAATATTTTCCTCTTAAATTAAAGTCTGACAGTAGCTGATAAAGTAAAAAGTAATGTTTTGCATTATAACTAGTTTGATACCTGTTGAAATCGAGCTGTTTTATTCACCTCCGTCACTCCTGAATCATTATTCTCACTGACTTCCTGGTTTGCGGTGCGCATTCATTCTTGCTACATCACGGCCTAATGGGAACTACAGTTCCCATTAGGCTTAGCCTCCATGCCTGTGAGGGATAAGAGAGCATCTTCACGCAGGGCTGTAGTCATAGGGAGGGGGTGAGCAGATTCTGCTTTCCACCATGCAAAACGGCTCAGATGCTGGTGGAAAGCAAGAAGAGGAGAGACAGGAAATGGCATTTTCAAACCTGGATTACTGTATTTTGGAGGTCAAAAGGAAAAACGAGGTAAGTGATATTTAAATGCTCTAGCTTACAGCAATCAATTGATCTAATAAAAACGAACCTTTAGTGTTCCTTTAACCACTTGAGACCCGCGCTATTGACAAAAGACGTCAACAGCGCGGCTCTCAGGTGCCAACGGGACGTCTTTGGACGTCATTTGAAAGCATTGAAAGCAGTAAACACTGTCCAGGCGCATAGCTGGGGAGCCGATGCGTGTACCTGGCGGCTGCGATGTCCGCCGGGTACACGCGATCGTCATTAAGACTGCAGGGACGTGGAGCTCTGTGTGTAAATACAGAGCTCCACGTGCTGTCAGAGAAGAGGAGACCGATCTGTGTCTCTTGTACATAGAGACACAGCCTCGGTCACCTCCACCAGTCACCCCCCTCCCCCCACACAGTTAGAAAACACCTAGGATACACATTTAACCCCTTCCTCACCCCCTAGTGTTAACCCCTTCACTGCCAGTCACATTTATACAGTAATTAGTGCATTTTTATAGCACTGATCGCTGTATAAATGTAAATGGCGCCAAATTTGTGTCAAAAGTGTCCGATACGTCCGTCGCAATATCGCAGTCCCAATAAAAATCGCAGATCGCTGCCATTACTAGTAAAAAAAAAATAATAAAAAAAATCATAATTATATCCCCTATTTTGTAGGCGCTATAACTTTTGCGCAAACCAGTCGCTTATTGCGATTTTTTTTGTTTTTTACAAAAATACGTAGAAAAATACGTATCGGCCTTAACTGAGAAAAAAAATATTTTTTTTTTTAAAAAAATTGGGATATTTACTATAGCAACAAGTAAAAAATATATATTTTTTTAAAATTGTCGCTCTTTTTTTGTTTATAGCGCAAAAAATAAAAACCGCAGTGGTGATCAAATACCACCAAAATAAAGCTCTATTTGTGGGGAAAAAGGGACGTCAATTTTGTTTGGGAGCCACGTCGCACGACCGCGCAAATGTCAGTTAAAGCGACGCAGTGCCGTAAGCTGAAATTTCGCCTGGGAACGAAGGGGGTTTAGGTGCCCAGTAAGCAAGTGGTTAAAGGTTTTACATCTTGAGTGGACATTCCAATTCCTATAGACTCTCTTCCCTAGACAACGAACGTGCAAGACCCAATATCTAAACCAGCAGCTCCTACAGGGGTAGTGCTACATATGGATGTCACAGGGAAAAATAATTGAGGGAAGGTTCCCCATATGAGATTACAGATAAAAATAAACATTTGAATGGGAATGTTCCCCAAGGGTTTTTTTTAGCAACAAAGTATCACGATTGATCAATATGTAAAAAAATCTAGATCTTTAGATCTTTTTACATATTGATCAATCATGATAAAAACCTGTTGTGGGAACATTCCCATTCAAATTTCAGTTGGGATGTGCAGCCCTATATCTCTCTTACATGTGTCTTTCCCATTACAGATAAAAATAAAAATCTGCAATACTCTTCCCTGATATCCAAAATGAAAACAATAAAAATAAAGTTTGGCTTTGATTTTACCATCAACAAGTATAGTCTTCATATTTATCCAGGTCTCTGGGTTCTGGTTGTATAAACCTTGATACTGTGTTTTTTTTCTTCTGGTTTTTCATTCATGTGATGATGAGGCCAAAGTAAGGTTTACAGATTTTTTTTTCTGGTGTTTTCCATGAGAAACAGGACATTTCACCCTAAATGTAATAAACACCAGGGAAGTTTGGATACCTGTAATGAACTGTGAGCAGGAAACCCGGGAGGATGTGGTCGGTGCTTGTGACGTCAGGAGGGAATCTGCTTTTACAATTCTTTCATCCACAAATTGCCATGGAAAACAAGTAAGAGGAAGTAAGATTTAGCTTTTCAAGTTTTATATTAGCCAAATATATGATGGTTGAGGCCAGGGAGCTCTGCTATAGTGTTCCAGCACAGAGAAATCCATATATTGAAGGAAAGAAATGAACGAGCCAGGAAAGAATTGTTTGCTTAATGAGAATCCATTTTACCAAGGTTCTTCCGGATCATCAGGATCAATGTAACTGGTTAAAGAGAATTAATGTGCTCCAATTATAAGCTTTGCATATTTTCCCATCAGTGGCCTGTAAAACACATCACTATAGTTTATTGTATATACAGAACCATTTCAGGACTTATTTATATCAAGAGACACGGAAAATTAAATGTATAATGTTTTAAGCACATATGCCTATAATATTTTAAAGTCTACCTAATTTTGTATTAAGGTGGGGGTTCACCCAAAATTTACTTTTTCTCTAACCTATCTCTAGCCTTAATAAAGGCTTGTAGCGTTGTAATTTTTTTTTTAAGGTGTAAACTTATTTGTCTTCAGCTGCACTTCCGGGTCTTCTTCCTTGCGGGGAGTAGGCGTGTCGTCCTTTTCCCCGACGGGGAGCTCTGCGCAATGTCTCCTGGGAGTGAGTGTAGATCCTCCCAGGAGACGATTGACGTGCGGCTCAAGCACGTCATCGCCTTCCGAAAATATCCGATGGGGACTCGGCTCTTTACGGCGCTATACGGTGCCTGCGCCTGCCGTGTAGAGCTGACTGCGCAATATCCCCCTCGGATATTTTCGGAAGGCGATGACACGCTTGACATGCACGTCAATCATCGATGCGTCGTCTTAGGAACGCCTACTCCACGGGGGAGCGAGAACCCAGAATCCGGGTGAATAGAACCAAAATAAATCGTACGTACAGCTTAAAAAAAAAAAATCCAGCATACTGTTGATGTCAGCAGTATGCTGGATGTAACTGTATATAGATTTTTTAGGGTGATTAGGGTTGTGCTAAAAGGGAGAGGCTGGCCATACACTGTTATGCCTTGTACACATGACCGGTTTACCCGTCGGGAAAACTGCCATGAGAGCTTTTGGCTGGGAAAACCAGCCGTGTGTAAGCTCTATCGCAGTTTTCCCAACAGGAAAACTGTCGGGGAAAAAAGAGAACCAGCTCTCTTTTTTCCCATCGGGATTCCCGGTGGTCTTTTTGCCAGCAGTTTTCCTATGTGAAAAACTACGACGGAGCTTACACATGGCCGGGATTCCCGGTGTTCTTTTTCCCGGCAGTTTTCCTATGTGAAAAACTACGACGGAGCTTACACACGGCCGGGATTCCCGACCAAAGCTCCATCGCAATTTTCCTGTCGGGAAAACCTCTCGTGTGTAGGGGAAAATACTTACCGAGCAGGTTCTCGGTTTCCCCCTCTGGACTTTTTACCACTGGGAATTCCATAGGTGTGTACTAGGCATTCGATTTTTTTAGTAGGCTTGTGGGTCGAATGAATTTATTTTTACATATTCTTTCAACCATAGAGCTTGGAAATGTCCTGCTGTACTTATTGTATATATACATGACAAGTCAAAACTGTATTTGATTGAATGCGACCGTTCTTTGACTAAAGTTTTTATGCCCTTTTGATTTTTCAATTTAAAGGGTTACTATAGGAAAGAAAATGTTTGCTTTAAAATAAGAAACATATTATACTTACCTCCACTGTGCAGTTAGTTTTGCACAGAGTTGCCCCGATCCACGTCTTCTGGGGTCCCTCGGCGGCTGTCTCTGGTCCTCCCCGCAAAAACTCGCCACAGTCATGCGAGAGCGCTCACATGGTGGTGAGTCTAGCCGCTCACTGTATCACTCGGCCCCGCCACTCGGCACGCCGCGTCACTGGATGTGATTGACAGCAGCGCCAGCCAATGGCTGCGCTGCTCTCAATCCATCCGCTCTAGCCAATCAGTGTCCAGGCTGAGCGGTGAAGAGGATCTCAGGACCGAGCGCGGGACTTTCGAGGGGTCAGGTAAGTAAAACGGGGGCTAGGGCAGTGTCATCAGATGTTTTTTCACCTTAATGCATATATTGCATTAAGGTGAAAAAAATGTTTTCTTTACAACTCCTTTAAGGATTTTGGGAAGGTGTGGGCTGACAGGGCCAGTCATGTAGCAAAATGAACCAGACCATGACTGTTACACTGGCCAAAATTCACATAGAGTATGGCCAGGTTAAGAAAACCCTTTAGTGAACATTTGAACTGATATTTAAACCCTGCTCCATTGTGAATATAAGACATCTGTGGGCTGCTCTTGCTGACCCTTTTTTCTGAGAATGCTAGTTGCCTGGGTGGCTTGGCTGAGCTCTCTAAGTCATTGACTCAGAACAATTAAAGTGTAGCTATGGACAAAAAAAAAAAAAAAGACAAATAACATCATACAGATTATGTTATTTTTTTCAGTCTATGGCTAGCATTACCACAGATTTTTTTTGTTTTTCTGAGTTCTCCCAGTAAAATAGTTTTAGTACTTGTTGATCCTGCTAGTAGATCTGTTTGTTCCACTTTCTATAACAGGGCAATAACAGTGTTTTGCAGGGTAGTCTTAAAGCCTAACAGACACATTAAAAAAACTCAAAAATCAGCATAAGGGATATATCTTACAGTCAGTGTGTGGGCAGGGGCCAATCTTTTGCTTATTGATGTCTGCGGAAGGAAGCATGAAGTGCTCCAAAATCTCTTGGTAGATGGCTGCGTTGACCTTGGACTCAATGAAGCACAGTGGACCAACACCAGCAGATGACATGGCTCCCCAAATCAACACAGACTGTGGAAACTTCACACTGGACTTCAAGCATCTTGCAGTCTTATAGTGGCAAGTGCTTCCGCGCTAATATGAATCCTTAATAATCAATACCTCAAACAAAATGTATACAGTGCAGCAAAACCTAGCAGTGTTTACCATACACAAAAACAGGAATCAAAATAGTGAAAGTGATTCTGCGCAACGTATCTCACATCGCAGTGACACACAAAATTTAAAACACAAAAAAGTGAAACACGATAAAAATCGAAAAAAATATATAAATAAAATAAATAAATTCAGTGCAATATCAGTGATATAAGAGAGATAATCCCACTAAAATATAGAAACAACGGACAAAGGGCTTTTTTAGACAGGGAGAGGATGGACAACTCTCCTCGACGGCAACTGGAACCATTCCGCTCACCTCCAAGAAGAACTCAGGGGGACAGGTTAAGTCCCGAACAAAGAGAGGCAATCGAGCGGGAAAGGGAGTCCAAGCGAAAAAGAGAGTAGTTGGCCAAAATGTAGTAAACCTGAGTGGGAAGTCCATTACTGCAGAGGAATTGGCAGTCTTGGACAAAGGGTTGAAACATGCTCCGACAAAAAACCTAAATAAATTTGAAACCTATATTGGAATCCAGAAATATGTGAGGAAACTCACAATAAAAAAGTCCATCCTACACAATCCTTTCACATCGCGCAACAGTCTACCAAATGAAATGAATGGATTGTTGCATAGTACTCTGAGAAATAATTCTGTCTACAACCCTCAGATATCCAACAACCAACATATTGAAGTCTTTAAAATATTAGTTTTACAAGACCTGGAGTCTCTAAAACTAAAGAAAATAAATGACCCAATCCATATAAAGAAGGGAATCAAACTATTGAACGAAAGAAGCGACATTGTCGTCCGCCCAGCCGACAAGGGCGGAGCGGTCGTGATACAATCAAAGGAACAGTATCAGAGTGAACTTAGTAGACAACTGCAAGATGGTAACACATATGATAAACTCCTGGGGAATCCTACTTCAAAATACAAGAAAGAGCTAACATTACTTATAGATTTAGGAAAGAAAAAAGATATCCTAAATAAGAAGGAAGCCAAATTCCTGTTACCTGAAATGTGTAGGATACCAGTTATTTACACTATCCCTAAGATCCACAAATCTCGTGAAAACCCACCTGGCAGGCCCATAGTAAATGGGACAGATTCCCTTACTGCCAGGATGGGACAGTATATTGACTATTTCATCCAACCTGCTGTCCATAAGACACCAGCCTACCTCAAGGATACAAAACACATATTACAGCTCTTGGATACAGTGTCAGTATGTGAAGGTACCACACTAATAGCTACAGCAGATGTCACATCACTGTACACCATTGTACAGCACCACGATGCCTGCTCTGCTACTAAATGGCTTCTACGTAAATTTAGTAGCCTTGTCTGCAAACAGAGGAAGTTTCTCATCAAGTGCCTCGATCTTTGCCTGAAATGTAATTATTTTTGGTACGATCAGAGCTATTACCATCAGGCTATTGGCATTGCCATGGGGGCTAAGTTCGCACCTAGTGTAGCTAATGCCTTCATGGCACTATGGGAAGAATCAGCCATATATGAGAACACTCCAGTCGAGTTGTCCCTCTACAAGAGATATATAGATGATATCATCATCCTGTGGAACGGGAGTAGAGAAGGGTTGGAGAACTTCCTTGAGACACTCAATAATAATGACAAGAACATCTCCCTAGTGTGGAAAATTGATGAGAAGACTATAGACTTCCTAGACCTAAATATTAGTATAGAAAAAGACAAGATAGTCACTAAAACACATTTTAAGAATGTTGATACAAACAGTTATCTTTCGATGGACAGTTGCCATTTTAAACCTTGGCTATTTAATATCCCGAAAGGGCAACTTATTAGAATAAGAAGGAACTGCACGAAAGAGAGTGACTATACAGTACAAGCAGACATGGTCGGTATGAGGTTTAAAGAAAAAGGCTATGAAGGATTATGGGTGAAAGACCAAATAGATACTGTCAGAAAGCTAGATAGGAACTTGATGTTGCAAGATAAACCAAAAATATACCAACAACAAAATGCACCGGTTCTTATCTTGGACTACAATTCCCAATATAAAGATGTGGCCAAACTGATTGGGAGGCATTGGCACATCTTGAAGGGAGATAAGGATCTAGGACAACTACTTCCAGAAAAACCGAGGATAGTGTATAAGAGAGCACCAACTTTGAGAAACCTGATTGTAAAGACAGTCGTTGAACCACCACCAAAACCAGGTTATACCTTTTTTTCAGGAAAGGGTTTTTATCCATGTAAGAACTGTAAAGCATGTCGGAAATCACAGAGGTTCCAAAAGAAACGCACTGAGTTTGTAGCGACAAACACAGGCGTAACCCATGTGATTAAAGACTTTATTGGATGTCATACTGAGGGGGTCGTATATGTGCTACAATGTAGTTGTAACCTCCAATATGTTGGCAGAACGAAGAGGGCTCTGAAGGTTCGGATCAATGAACATGTGGAGAACATAATAAAAGGCTTCCCGAGACATAGTGTCTCTAGACACTTTGATCAAGTACATAACTGTGACCCCACCCAATTACAATTTTGGGGGGTAGAAAAATACAATCCCTCATGGAGAGGGAGTCACAAAATACGTACAATTAGCCAGAAGGAATCCAAATGGATACATACCATGCGTACACTTGTACCGGGTGGTATGAACGTTGAGTTTGATCTCAATTGTTTCCTTAGTAATTTTTAATCTATTTATTATAGTTCGCCCATATATGTAGCTGCTCTGTGTATGTCTGCTTTTCCACAATCTAGTGTGATTAGCCTATATATGATGGTATAATATATAGATTGTTGGTATGTGATGCGACAAACCAGGTGTGCGACCTTTATGTGTATATATGTATTTTTATATATATACATTTTTCTATATATTTTTATATATAGGTTATATTTTGTTATTTAGCATTTATACATTTTTAATATTTTTTATGGATTTTAACATTTAAATAATTTTAAAATATTTCTACTATTGCGCTACAATACGCTTAGTATGTGATGAATGTATTAACCTGTCACTTTTTAGGCCCATTTATATATGATTGTGACCATTATATATTTATTTGGATGTACCTGTATACATATAATGTACGTATCCCCCGTAATATAAGGTGCCTGAGAGGGTTTTCCCCACTGGGTACACCTGTATGATGGTGACTGTATTTCCCCCTGGTATTTTTCACCTTTATGCTGCGGAGATACACATACATATTCTAATATAGAATTTTTTTAAATGTTTATTTGTATTGATATATGGACGTCCGGCATGTAGCGGTACCTACGTTGTAATTTTGAATCTTAGCCAGTGTATACCGTCCAGTTACCATGGAGACGTGTATTGCCGAAATTTATCTTCAGATTGAGATATGCCATTCCAATGCAATATGACCCACTAGAGAGGCACATAATATATAACACTTGGACTTCAATAAAATGGCGGCGATACTATTTCCGTTTCCTTAGATACATAAACAATAGAATGCTCGCCAATCAGATGCCCCAGATGAAGACACGTGACCCTGTGTCGTAACGCGTAGGGATTGGCGTACACCTGGAGTGACGTAAGCCGGCGCTGTGAACGCCGCTCATTTTAAAATTGCTGCACGTCTGTTTTTAATTGTAAGCACGGATTTTTCTTTTAATAAAGTACACCCTAATTTACTGTACTTCACCATCGGAGGCTCCTCTGTTCTGTTTCTCTCCTTTTATCTATTTGGGCGGAGTACTATATGGATCTTTAAAAGAGACGTGGTGCCAGCTCAAGGGGCGAACGGACAGGAAACCATCTATAGAGGATTGCCACTGTGTGAGAGATCTAATGCTGATTTACACCTTCCTGAAGGTAAGAGGCTTGAGAGCCTAGTGAAGGATATATTCCATCATCTACTTGCCATTGTATTCACTGGATTCAGCATCGTCTAACCTTTCATCCGGCAGCCTTTATTTGTTATATCTATTTGCTTATTTATTTACACTTAAGGACTTGCCCTCTTTTTCACATCACTCTACTGACTATATATTTGGTTCCCAGTTTGGACTCTGGTTTACACTTATATAGTTTGTTTTTATATTTTAGTGGGATTATCTCTCTTATATCACTGATATTGCACTGAATTTATTTATTTTATTTATATATTTTTTTCGATTTTTATCGTGTTTCACTTTTTTGTGTTTTAAATTTTGTGTGTCACTGCGATGTGAGATACGTTGCGCAGAATCACTTTCATCTTGCAGTCTTCCTTCATACTCTGTCTCCTTGGTTTCCAAATGAGATGCAAAATTTGCTTTCAGCAGAAAAGTGTGCTTTGGACCACCGAGCAACAGACAGGTCTTTAGACGTTGTTTGTTGTTCAGGAGTGGCTTGACAAGAGGAATACGACATTTGAAGCCCATGTCCAGGATACGTCTGTGTGTGGTGGCTCTTGATGCACTGACTCCAGCCTCAGTCCACTCCTTGTGAAAGTCCCCAACACTTTTGAATGACCTTTTCCTGACAATCCTCTCCAGGCTGCGGTCATTCCTGCTGCTTGTGCACCTTTTTCTTCCACACTTTTCCCTTCCACATAACTTTCTATTAATGTGCTTTGATACAGCACTTTGGGAACATCCAACTTCATTTGCAATTACCTTTTGAGGCTTTCCCTCCTTATGGAGGGTGTCAATGATGGTTTTCTGCACAACTGTCAGGTCAGCAGTCTTTCCCATGACTGTGATTCCTACTGAACCAGACTGAGAGACAATTTAAAGGCTCAGGAACCCTTTGCAGGTGTTATGGCTTAATTAGCCGATTAGAGTGGGACACTTTGAGCCTAGAATATTGCACCTTTTCACAATATTCTAATTTTCTGAGATTGTGGATTTGGGGTTTTCATGATCTGTAAGCCATAATCATCACAATTATGACAAATCACGGCTTGAACTATCTTGCTTTGCATGTAATGAGTCTATATGATATATTAATTTCACCTTTTAAGTTGCATTAGTAAAATAAGTGAACTTTTACATGATATTCAAATTTTTCGAGAATCACCTGTATATATGTCCTCCGCCACCACCGGGACAGAGAAATGAGCGATCAAACATCACTGATCTCTCAGCTCTTGGTCTTCTGCCTGCAGAGAGCCATTGACTGTCAATCATCGGCTCTCCAATCTGCCCCTCAAGCCCTCACTGGAGCGCTGGGATGTGGAGGGGACAGGAACGGCTGGCTCAGCCTCTCAGCAGCTCGCTGAGAGGTTGAGCCAGATGCTGGTCCAGGTATCTGGGTGGATCCCAACTGTAAAGTTTGGATGTTTCCTGAGCCTGGACTGGCTGAGTGACGTCAGATGATGGCAGGCTAAAGCCTGCTGTCGGCTGATAACAGGTCACAGAAGTGCAGAACGAGCTGCACTTCTGTTATCAATATGAATAGTATATTCAAAATAGCTTTGGCTATACTTCTCCTTTAATTTCCTTCTTAGCAGGATCCTATATTAGGTGGGTGTGGAGCTTAGCTAATGAGTCCTGAGGGAGACCTGGCTGGCCACACACCCAATGTGTCAGCACTCTAGCAGCAGCTGGACTGGGGATGCGCTACTGGATGCATTACTTACATACCCCCTCCTTATCGAGCCTGAGCAGCATACATACATTTTCCAGGTCATAATGGGAAGATAGGAGCCAGGAAAGAGATTTGACCTAAGAACATCATCTTTATTCGTTATACTCCTCGGATGGGCACCCTTGCTACTGGGTACACAAAGGTACACTTTTGATTGATAAAACTGAGAAGCTATTGGTTCTTTGGACGTGTGCTGAAAACTGTTGTGGTAAAACTAAGTTGGACTAAGCCTGTGGCTGCTTCAAGTGACTGAAGTGGATCCGATTCCTTAATACCCTTGCTGCTGGGAGGTTAGCTTGTACAATGTTAAGCCTCTGCTAGACTGTGCATCTCATAAGGTACTCACATTGAGAAGAAGAACTAGTAGATGGTGGTGGATAGAGGAGAAGGAGGCCGCATAGTTTTCATCGCAAGTGCTTTGTGAATAAGGCACTTGCGATGAAAACTTGCGGCTGTGTAACGTATCTAGGATACGTTACGCCGCCGCAATTCTATGTGAATCTGGCCCTTCATGTCTTAGGCACACCATACGTGCAGGTGTAAGAGAAAAATTAGGTACATAAAGGGCTGTGGAGAGTATGGCCGATGCTAGGCCTGAACAAACACTCTTACCTAGGTGGGTTCTGGTAGAAGATGTGCAGGCACCTCTGGCACATTTGGTAGTAGGATGTGTTTCTTGTGCTGATTCCTCTTCTGTTAGGAGAAATCTTCCTTCTGTCCATGCCAGCAGCCTACAGCTGCAATATTCAAGTGCAGCAGGGGTTAATAAAACTAAGGGGCTATCACAGACTCTCATGAAGAGTGCCTGACTATGCCTGTCTATTTCGCCCAGCTCTGCCATGCAAAGAAGCCATTATACAGATATGATGAATGAAACTGGATCTATGTATAGAGGAGGTGGACCTTTTAATCATCTTTCCATACTCCATTGATTGGCTGAGTTGATGAGAGGGCTTCCCATACACCTCTTGTCAATCACCCTGGAGTTAGAGACAAAGGGTAGCAGGACAAGTAGTGGCACGGGTGCTGTCACATATCTGTTTGGAGACTGAAATTACGAGGAAGGCCTCTCTCGTATCCCCAGCCCAGGTCTCGCTGAAAGTGGAACAGAGGGTACCGAGGGACAGGAGGAACATGAGTGCTTGCAGGTGTTGATAGGAGTGCTTGCAGCAGCAGATGCAGACTCTGGAAGGCTGGAAGAACCTCAGTTTGGGAACAGTAGCTGATCCAGCCGAAGTTAAAGGGACACTCCACATAGGCTGCGGGTTCCAGATGCAAGACGTGTCAGAGCTCCTAGCAGGCTTGAGACAGGAACTCGCTGTGATAAGCTGAGCTGATACAGATGATAGCTGTATAGGCACTTGAACCAGATGTGAGAGCAGAGCTGGGAACATCAGCATGGTTGCAGGGATAGCAAAAGTCAGCAGCAGGTGGGCAGTGAGGTACCAAGACATAAGAAAGAGACGTGGTCAAGAATGGAGCCGGGGTCAGGAACTGGCGATAGAGCAGAGGCAGGATCCAAGTTCCGGTCAAAGGCAAGCCGAGTCAGCAACAAGGAAAAAAGCAAAGTATTATCAGGAGGACACAGGGAACAGCTGAAAGACCAGTCAGCCATGAATCATTAGCAGGAGCCCCTATAGTCCATCTGGCACCAACCTGCATTCCTGTGAGCATGCCCTTGCCTAGTCACTCACCATTCTGCCAAGAATTCTGCGTGCATGCACATTTCTATTAGCCAAACTTCTAATAGTCATTCTCTGACAGGTGCTTTCAATGGGTCCAGATGCTGCAAAAGATCACAAGACAATCTAGGAGTTGCTGTGCTGCAGGAGATGCTTGGTCTGTGCAGAAAGCTGGTACGTTGTGTTCAGGAACTTTCATGTGCAAAGAGAAAAGTTGCAGTCAGGATGAGCAGTGTCAGCAGAAATTGGGCAGCAGAGGTACCAATTCAGAAAGAAGAGCAAGGTCAAAGTCTAAGACAAGGTCGGAACAGATGGGCAGAAGCTGTACCAAGGCAGCAGGTAATTCAAGGTACAGAACAGTCAGGAGGCAATCTGGGGTCAATCACAAGATAGTTGAACATTGGTCAGGTCACAGGAACTTATAACCACTCAGCAACTCTCCCAGTCCTCAGTTGTACTCTGCTTTTAATATAGTAGATCTCTTGCTGCCAAAAGCAGTGCTGCATGTGCATTCAATAAGACAAATAGTCTTGACCTTTTTCAGCAGGAGGTAAGCTGTAATAGGCATACAGTACATGCAGATCTTTCATTACCGCCGTGCACTTGACCTTCCTGATATAGCCTTTCCCTAAACTATCCAAAACTAAAAAACAAGATTTAGCTATGCATAAACTTTAGATTAAGTTCTTATGCCCTGTACACACGATCAGACCTTTGTCCGACCAAATTCACATCGGAATTTCAACGGAATTCCATCGGAGGAAAAGAGAACATGTTCTCTATGTAATCTCCGATGGAATTCATCGGAATTTTCGATGGAATTTCTCCGATGGGGCATACATACGGTCGTAATTTCTGATGGAAAAAGTCAGACTTTTTTTCCATCGTAAATTCTGATCGTGTGTACGGGGCCTTACAGTGTATATCACTTCTCATAAACCTGCCTTTCCACACAGCAGTGAATAAAGCCATATTTCAGTAGTTTCCTGACATTATCAATTATTCGTATAATAATGCATAGAATAAAACATAATCATTTTACCATACTTTTTTGTGTTAGAAGAATTTTTTTTCTTAAGAGCATTTCCAAAAGTTAGATTTGATTGTTGACTTCCTTATACAGCAGAAGATTTAGGGCTAATTCACACATTGTGCAGCAACAGACATTATACTGCATTGTAAAACGCTTGCCTCCGCAAGGACACAAAAAAAAGGAAACAAAAGAAAAAATAATATAAAAAAAATGTAAAAACCAAATTATATATTTATTTCATACTGTCAGCAGTCAGTGTCCCTGATCACCACCACACCAGTCATATTGTCCCTAAACACTGCCACACCAGTTACAGTGTCCCTGTTTGCAAAATGTACACTCCTTGAAAGCCCAAAGGTGCTCCTTGGATTTTGGGCCCCTCTATGCATCTAGGCTGTAAAAAAATCTCACACATGTGGTATCCTCATACTCAGGAGGAGTAGCAGATTGTGTTTTGGGGTGTAACTGTAAGTATGGCTATCCTGTGTGTGAGATATAACTTGTAAAAATGATAATTTTGTGGAAAAAAAAACATTTTGTTAACATGTCTTAATTTTACCAAAAAATTGAGACCAAAAAGTACAACTTTAAATACTCACCATACCTCTTAATATATAACTTGGGGTGTCCACCTTCCAAAAAGGGGTTACTTGTGGGGTATTTGTACTGTCCTGGTATTTTACGGCCTCAAGAAATGAGATAAGCAGTCCGTACATCAGGATTGATACATTTTTAAATATATTTACCATCGGTTCATTTGATTCGATTGAATTAAATTGATCGTTATTAGTATAGGAGTTACATACCCATAAATTCCAAAGATATATATGTTTTGTATTGTATTACTTAGAGATACAATGGGCCAGTTTCTGGTACATCTGGCGTATCTCCGCGGCGTATGTCATTTACGTTACGCCGCCGCAAGTTTTTCATGCAAGTGCTTTATTCACAAAGCACTTGCGTGTAAATCACGACGGCGTAGCGTAAATCACCCGGCGTAAGCCCGCCTAATTCAAATTAGGCGGGTAGGGGGTGTGTAGCATTTAAATGAAGCGCGTTCCCACGCCGAACGTACTGCGCATGCACCCTCCTTAAAATATCCCAGGGTGCATTGCTCCAAATGACGTCGCAAGGATGTCATTGGTTTCGACGTGAACGTAAATGGCGTCCAGCCCCATTCACGGACGACTTACGCTATCGACGTAAGTTTATAAATTTCGACGCGTGAACGGACGGCCATACTTAACATTGGTTGCGCCTCATATAGCAGGGGCAACTTTATGCCAGGACAAGCCTAACGTAAACGTCATAACTTTACTGCGTCGGCTGCGCGTACGTTCGGGAATTCGCATATCTAGCTAATTTGCATACTCAACGGGGAAAACAACGGAGGCGACACCTAGCGGACAAAAAAAATTGCATTTAAGATCCGGCGGCGAGATCTTACGCCTGTCGGATCTAATGGATATCTATTTGCCGTCGTAAGCCCTTTGAGAATCTGGGACAATATGTACAGACATATGTCTTATACTAATTGTATTTATATCAATAACATTACAGAGCTCCTGATGAAGCCTTTTGCAAAACGTGTTGAATCAAGTCACTTGTACCCAACTACTTAATAGTGATAACAAGGAGCTGGAGAGGAGGTGAGTATTGTTGCCAGACCTGCTTTTAATTTTAACACCTTGGGACACCATTACAAAACAAATGCACTATTTGGAGTTAAAAAATAACTACACTTTTCTAAATTGTCGCATCTGTTGCTGTCCCAGCAACATTAGAAGAAATGATTGGTTAATCCTGTGTCCAGCAATACTGCTTGCAGCCTCCATACTCTGCCATGCTCTGAAATATCTGCTCCTAGGAAACAGATTGCTCATTCAATTCATCTCCTTACTGCACCCTGTAATAGTGTCTGTTAACAGCTTGTTCACAGAATAAAATGGATGGCAAACACAGAGCAAGGCCAAGCTGGAAACTGGAAACACGATTACACTTTAGTAAAGAAAATCCATCTTATCTTCTTTTTTTTATAAACAGAAACGAGTACAAATATATTATATATTGTGAAAATACAGTTAGACTTTAACATGCTTGTGATTTGCATTTGTCTTTTATATGTTATTTTAAGTGTTTATTTATTTACTTTTTTTTGCTCCATAGTTTCACCACTCTATTTTTCAATACATTTTGTATGTATTAGGTATATGTATTAAAACAACCACATGTATCAAAAGTTCATGTGACAGGGTCAGTGGCGAAGCTAGACATTCTTTCACCCGGATAATTTTTTTTTTAAAATAAGGCAGTTCGTCTAACAGCCTCCAGTAACCAGAACACAAAATATCACAAAAAAAACCACATAAATATAAAGCAAAAAATCAGTAAGGTAAAATAAGAAGAAAAAAAATAAATAGGGGGGAAGCAGTATTGCTTACAAAAGGAGGCTTTTTTTTCTTATTTTACCTTACTGATTATTTGCTTTATATTTATGTGTTTTTTTTTGTGATATTTTGTGTTCTGGTTACTATCTGTAATTTGTTATTGTATTTTAGACACTAATCTACCTGTTCCTCCTGGAGAAGCAGTGCACATCCATGAAACATGTAGAGGAGTCCATGTCCACTTGAGGACCCACTAAATCTTGTGCCTCCCAATTGGAGCATTTTAAGTATCAGTGTAATTTATGTTAGACTATATGTAATTTTATCTTAATCTCTGTTTGTTGCTGTATATGAATACTGCATTTTTATCTCTTTTGTATAAATTAAATGCCTTTTTATTCTACCCTATGTGTATTGTGGATCCTCTGGTCGCCCCTGTGCTTCTCTGGTCCTCCACATGCTCTTCTGTTCCCCCTGCTCCTCTGGTCTCCATGCTCCTCTGGTCCCCCCTGTTCCTCTGTTCCCCCATTCTTCTCTGGTCCCCCTGCTCCTCTGTCCCCCCTTATGTTCCTCTGGTGCCCATGGTCCTCTGGTCCCCCACATGCTACTCTGGTCCCCTGTGCTTTCCTACCCCCGTTCTTCATTTAGATGCCTTGCGGCAGCAGGCAGGATGGAGAGCTAGGAAAGACCAGAAGAATGAGTGCAGAGGAAGGTTATGTTACAATTGTGTGTGTGTGTGTGGCTTCCTGTCTTTCCGATCGTATGATGAGCTTCTTAGTGCTGAGGATCATGCCTTTATTCAGCCCATCCGCATACTGCACAGCTAGCCAGGGAGAGGAGTTAAGCGATGCGGGGGACCAGAGAAGCGGGGGGTGGGGGGGTGGTAGTGATCCGGAAGCCTGGTTGAGAAAGCCTAATCAAAAGCATCATGATGGCAAATCCTGCATTCAAGGGGACTATAGAAAGTGTGGTCTCGACTGCTTACGCAAAGGCAAAGTGCAAAGTGGTTGAATGATGATGTGTCAGCCAACTAGAAAGCTGGGCATTGCCTATGCCGTTCAATGGCTTTGCAGTGCCATATAGCAAGGAGAAGATACGTCATACAGTACGAGCTGCATTTGAGAACTCTATATACTGTAAAGCAGAGTTCCACCCAGAAATGGAACTTTCGCTTTTCAGAACCCCCCCCCCCCCTTCCGGTGTCACATTTGGCACCTTTAAAGGGGAGGGGGTGCAGATACCTGTCTAAGACAGGTACTTACACCCACTTCCGGGCATAGACTCCTGTGGGAGTCAAGCCACTTCCTGGGACACACACAATTCCCAGGAGAGAGTGGGGACCAGTGAAGACAGGCCACGCCGCTCACGCTTGCGCAGTAGGGAACAGGGCAGTGAAGCAGCAACACTTCACTTCCTGATTCCCTCACCGAGGATGGCGGCAGGGGCAGCCGAGAGATGAACGATTGCTCGACATTGCGGGCGCACTGGACAGGTAAGTGTCCATTTTTTAAAAGTCAGCAGCTGCAGTATTTGCAGCTGCTGGCTTTTAAATAAAAAACTTCGGGCGGACCTCCGCTTTAATAATTTTATAAATGCATATGTAAAATAGTGAAGCTGGAGCTAGGTTAAAGAAAAAAACTATACATTTAAATCATTAATTATTCTTTTCATCTTGGACTTGTCTCAGTTTCTTGTGCTACATTTTCTTAAAAGCTATCACAGAGCAGATAATGTTTCCAGTAGCCTGTAACAGCTGGCTTGTATCTGTATCGGATTGATTTGACCCAGAGAAATGAGATGCGGGATTTTGAATTGATTTATATACGGTGAGTCCACTGTGTCTGCACAAACAATTAAGATAACCAATTTATAGGAAATATATGAGGAAAATGCTAGATTAGATTAGGGATGGGAGACATGAGGCTAAGTGAAAACACAGGCCCAGTAAAAACACGCTCATTAAGTTGTGATCCATTATTCGAGGATAACATGAGCAGGCTCTGGTCATTACATATGGACATGTGCTGTCATTTTAAACCGCTGGAAAAAATAGGCAGCTCAGGCTGTGAACAGAATATTTTACAATATCTGTGTGAAATGGATACATTTCACACTATTAGACCATAGGAAGCCATTATGGAGCTTATTTCATACCTGACAGAAGCATTCTTTTAGGAATCTGAAAGCAATTTTTAATACATTAGGCTCAATTCACTAAGCTTTATACAAGCACAAAGATCTTTTTTTTCAGCTATGTGACTGTAATTTTCAATTCTCATTGGCTGTAAATAACTGTCACTTTTTTGAAGATTGGAACATTGTCCTAGTATGTTTTGTGAATTGAGCTTTATGAAACAAATGCGCTTTCATGGATAAAACAAGTTTATTTAAATGAGGTAAAAGAGACCATTTTTGTAATAGTTACATTGAAATTTTTCTCTTTGTTGGAATATTGGTCTCTTGAGAGGTAGATTAAAGGGAAAGTGTAGGCTAATCAGTGTTTTTTAATATGCATATTAGATATCAGCTTGATATTTAAAACTGTAGCATGATCTGCTCTGTATTATTATTTTTTTACTCTTCCTCACATTGCAACGTTATTTACTAAAAGCTGTTAATTTTGCAAGGGAAGTTGCACTTTAAAAGGGAATTTTCTCTAGAGGTTAGTGAATGAGGTGAGGTTCTGCTGACTTCCAACAGTGCTGATTTCGATATTTTTTTGCTGCAAGCAGTTATTTTTTTAAATTGCCCTTGCACATGATTTGATATTCTTTGAATTTATCTTTGGTTGTTGGGTCATTACTAGATTTCTTACATGTCTCGAATTCCTATTCTCATTTTTCTGAGTCATGCATGCTGCGCATGGCAAGTACAAGCTGTCTGTGGAGGGTAAAAAGGGGGAATGGAGAGGATTTGGGGGAGGAGCTGTGCCTGCTACAAGAGGAGAAGGAAAGAGAGGAGGAGGAGCTGTGCCTGCTACAAGAGGAGAAGGAAAGAGAGGAGGAGGAGCTATGCCTGCTACAAGAGGAGTAAAAAAGAGAGGAGGAGGAGCTGTGCCTGCTACAAGAGGAGAAGGAAAGAGAGGAGGAGGAGCTGTGCCTGCTACAAGAGGAGAAGGAAAGAGAGGAGGAGGAGCTGTGCCTGCCACAAAAGGAGTAAAAAAGAGAGGAGGAGGAGCTGTGCCTGCTACAAGAGGAGTAGGAAAGAGAGGAGGAGGAGCTGTGCCTGCTACAAGAGGAGTTGGAAAGTGAGGAGGAGGAGCTGTTCCTGCTACAAGAGGAGTAGGAAAGAAAGGAGGAAGAGCTGTGCCTTCTACAAGAGGAGTAGGAAAGTGAGGAGGAGGAGCTGTGCCTGCCACAAGTTGAGTAAAAAAGAGAGGAGGAGGAGCTGTGCCTGCTACAAGAGGGGTAGGGAAGAGAGGAGGAGGAGCTGTGCCTGCTACAAGAGGAGTAGGGAAGAAAGGAGGAAGAGCTGTGCCTGCTACAAGAGGAGTAGGAAAGAAAGGAGGAAGAGCTGTGCCTTCTACAAGAGGAGTAGGAAGGTGAAGAGGAGGAGCTGTGCCTGCTACAAGAGGAGTAGGAAAGAGAGGAGGAGGAGCTGTGCCTGCTACAAGAGGAGTAAAAAAAAACTGGAGGAGGAGTTGTGCCTGCTACAAGAGGAGTAGGAAAGTGAGGAGGAGGAGCTGTGCCTGCCACAAGTTGAGTAAAAAAGAGAGGAGGAGGAGCTGTGCCTGCTACAAGAGGAGTAGGAAAGAGAGGAGGAGGAGCTGTGCCTGCTACAAGAGGAGTAGGAAGGTGAAGAGGAGGAGCTGTGCCTGCTACAAGAGGAGTAAAAAAGTGAGGAGGAGGAGCTGTGCCTGTTGCAAGAGGAGTAGGGAAGAGAGGAGGATGAGCTGTGCCTGCTACAAGAGGAGTAGGAAAGAGAGGAGGAGGAGCTGTGCCTGCTACAAGAGCAATAGGAAAGGGAGGAGGAGGAGCTGTGCCTTCTACAAGAGGAGTAGGAAAGAGAGGAGGAGGAGCTGTGCCTGCTACAAGAGCAATAGGAAAGGGAGGAGGAGGAGCTGTGCCTTCTACAAGAGGAGTAGGAAAGAGAGGAGGAGGAGCTGTGCCTGCTACAAGAGCAATAGGAAAGGGAGGAGGAGGAGCTGTGCCTTCTACAAGAGGAGTAGGAAAGAGAGGAGGAGGAGCTGTGCCTGCTACAAGAGGAAAAGGAAAGAGAGGAGGAGGAGCTGTGCCTGCTACAAGAGGAAAAGGAAAGAGAGGAGGAGGAGCTGTGCCTTCTATAAGAGGAGTAGGAAAGAGAGGAGGAGGAGCTGTGCCTGCTACAAGGAGGAAGCACCCTGTCTGCATAGAGGGCCATGCTACCGTACTCACAAGGATGTCAAATTGTGAGTGGTGGCTGTGCCCATGCAGCCTCTGAGTCACAATTGACATGTATGGGACTGCCTGAATGAAGATGCACAGAACACCCTTGAGGGTAAGCATAGCTCTTGCATGGGTATACACTGTCACGTGATTTGACAATACGCATCGGGATTGGAGCAATAAGCGAAACCGGAAGTGACAGAAGTATACAAGCTCAGTGCTCGTGGGGTATTATCTGAAGCATTTTAATACAAAGTGAGTGTATCTACTTTGTACTTTTTAATAAATTTAAAATTTTAGTCGGTATCACGCTATTGGGATCTTTCTTCCATTTTGCTTCACCCTAATTGAGCTAACTGGAGACAGAGGTGTCCATTTATGAAGCAGTGAAGAGTGGTGATCCCAGGGATCACCAGTGATCACAGCCCATAAACAGTTTATGAAACAGAGATAATCGGGGAGAAGTGTTTGAATTTGTTCTCCCGCCGATTATCTCTTCACACAGTGAAGTCTCATAGACTGACACAGAAACGGACAGTTTATGAAGCTGTGATCTGGGCTCTTCACTGGCGATCTGTGTCAGAATTCACACTCTCCGATTCACCATCTCAGAGCTGGTGAAGCGGGGAGTGAAGATGGAATCCCGGGGGTTCTGAGGAGGAAGGAGGAAGATTTTTAACTTCCTTCTACCTCGTTCAGACCCCCCAACACTGTAACTATGTCCCCCTGTAATATTTATGTGTATACATATATATACATACATATATATAATGTGTACATGTATATATATATATATAATGTGTGTGTATATACATGTATATATAGTGTATGTGTGTGTATACATATATATATTATGTAGGGGGACTCGTTATTTTAATTACATTGACCACGCGGTCTGTCAGTGTAATGAGCGGTGATAATTTATCACCGCTCAATAACCTGACATCTCGGTGTTTCTGTGAATTTCTGGTACTGTAATCTCGTAAATTCTCACAAGATTCCAGTATCAGGGGCCGTTCTCCAGTGTTAGAAGCGTTGGAAGATCACTTCACTCCTCCGAGGGTGAAGCGATCTTCTCCTCTTGATAAACCGGCACACAGAGGAGAAAAATCTTCACTGTGATAGCCGGAGAACGAAAGTGAATAGAATTCACTGCTTCATAAACGGACACCAAAGACCGTATCACATCTATGATCCATTCTTGCATACATCTAAGAGGGACCCTCTGAAGACCCCTGTCCAAAGCACTTGATTCATCCATGCTGTAATCTTACAGCAGTAAGGTGAGGGGCTTGTGCACATCCAGGTGTCACTGCAGTGGATTGGCCTGGCATTGACCGCTTATGTGTTTTTTTCATGTTTCATGGTGAAAGGATAACCCACCCATCCTTTCACATGTTTTTTCAGTGTTTTTTGGACTGCCCTATATACTTTTGATATTCTTGACTTTTTTTTACTTTTGGATACTTGAGCCCGGGTTGGCTCACTGATTGCTTCATTTGTGTATTCATTATCACTACTGTATATGCTATTAAGCTTAATTTGAGTGAAGATTGCACCCAGCAACATTTACACTTATTATTTGTGATTAGTCATTTATCACCGTGGTTATCATTATCACTTTGTGTTGATTATTATGTTTGTTGCACTTTACAACTTTCATTTAGTTTTTTTGCACTGAGCCATTCACATTCATTCTTATACATTTCTGTGTTATGTACATTGCATTAGCACTTTATTGTAGTCATCATTTGCTAGAGAGTTCATAGCGCAGCATCATAATTTATTTATATACATTTCTTTATCTGTAAGAATCAGCTAACTAGGTGTCTGCTGCATTGAACCCTCAGTGTTCAATTAGTTCACAGCACGGGAGTACTGTTTATATTTTACTGTAATAAATATTAACATTGCTGCCGTAAAGAGTTTTTTTTGTATTTTATTTTTTTAAATATATATTTATTGAAAATTTTCATCACAGAAATTTACATAAGAGGAAAAAAAAAAAAGAGCATAGTTAAACTTAATGAAAATGTACAATAATGCCCATTAGTACTCTAAATATATTTGGGGAACAGTCCATGAAGGTTAATGCAGGTTACCATGGAAAAAGGGAAACTTGGGCATATGGACAAAACCTCCAATAATATATAAAGAAAAAGAGAATAACTTTTATGGTCGCATGAAAGAGTTTTAAGATTTTAGGGTTGCAAAATCAGGTTTTTCCGTAAAAAAATATTCAGGGGAGCAATACATGTTGAAAATGGGAGTATCAGTCATGCAGCTGCGCCGATAACTCTTCCATTCTCATAAGCTTGTTTAATTCAGTCATCCAATCTATTATTGAGGGAATGTCTTGGAATTATCGCCCTGGCGGCCACTAAGAAGAAACGGAAAATCCCCATTTTAACTTTTCAGACAGGTTCTGAGAACATTGATAGCAATGCTATTTGGGGTTTGGTGTACTGTCTCTTAGGCAAAGGCGCTCTAAATGTTAAAAATCCTGTCCCAAAATGGGCGCAAGTCAGGGCAACTCTACCATATATGTTGCATGGTGCCTACATTAGATAGGCATCACCAATATTGGTCTGGTGTATTTGGAAATATTATGTAATATCCAAGGACAGCGATACCATCTCATGATAACTTTGTTGTTTATTTTTTGTATTTTACTCATAACGCAAGATCTATAGGTCCATATATATATAGGTGTAGCACCTGGTTACTTCCAAGTCCTGGTGCTAGTTAAATTTAGAGAGGGATCAGAGTGTTAATTGACTCTGATCCAATTTTTATGTTCAAATTTGGGTCTCTGTCTCAGCTTGGCTGTGCTGTGGGCTCATTCTGTTGCTTCTGGGGTGCTGTTCTCACCACAGGACGATAGGTGGCAGCAGTGGAGTCGAGGTTTGGGTGCTCTTTCCCAGCAGCAATTTAGGAGGGAGTTTCCTCGCTGGGCACCGCGTGGCACGCGCACCCCGGCCTGGAAGACCATTTTGCCGGGGCGCCATGATGCAGTCACTCTAAAGGTGGGTGCCGCACTCGAAGAAGAAGACCCAGACCAATGGCGTCTGTCCCATAAATACCCTCCCCCAGCAATAGATGCCTTCCCAGAACTGGATGACCGTGCTGTAGCCATCTTTTGGCTATAGCGAGGTCGGCAAGAGGTTAAAAGAACACCATTGCAAATGTTTTTGATACACAGTGCTTAAAGCGGGGGTTCACCCTATCGACGGAAAATTTTTTTTTTTTTTCTTTTACCATAAAATCAGGCATTGTAGCGCGAGCTACAGTATGCCTGTCCCGAATTTTTTACCCCCGTACTCACCTTGTACGCGTAGATCGAAGATACCGGGGAATGGGCGTGCCTATGGAGACGGAGGATGATTGACGGCCGGCTCTGGCGCGTCACGCTTCTCCGGAAATAGCCGAAATAGGCTTGGCTCTTCACGACGCGTGCGCATAGCCTGTGCGCAGGCGCCGTGAAGAGCCGAGACCTACTCCGGCTGTCTTCGGGGAGAGTGACGTGCCAGGGCCGGCCGTCAATCATCCTCCCTCTCCATAGGCACGCCCATTCCCCGCGGGAGCCGAAATCTATGATCTCCGATTACAAGGTGAGTCCGGGGTTAAAAAAATCGGGACAGGCATACTGTAGCTCGCGCTACAATGCCTGTCTCGATGGTAAAATCGTGTCGGGGGGGGGTGACTACCGCTTTAAGCATACTAAATGTCATTCAGTTATGGTTTCCATTTATTTTAATCTTCATAACAGCTCATAGTGAAAATGTCTATGATTTATGACAGAAACAAATCTTGGAAGAGATATATTCAATGTTTGCTCATCTCTGTTAATAATAACAAATTAAAAAATCATGTTTTATTATGTCTTTACATTCAGCAATTTTGCATTTGCATTTTTATGCTCTAATTTTTACTATTTTATCTTGACAGCTTATTTATACTTTTATCCCCCCACACCTTTTTTATTGCATTCATTTTATTAAACCACATCCTGCTCCGTGCAATTTCTGTTCTGCATCCTTTTACGCGTCAGTCATTCCTCTTTAGGAGAACCAGTTTTCTTTCTCGATGTCTTTCCTGTTCCGTAGTGCAAAGGGGATACAATACATTCCTCAATTCATTCTATACTTCTGTTTGTTTCTTACTCCCCGCTTCCTTTTTAAGATGAAACTTTGATCAGGCTCAAAGTTCAGCCGGCCGCCTCCAGTCTTTCCTTTTGTTGTGTTTCCATTAAAATTCATTGGACAACTACATAGGTCCAGAATAATAAATAGATGTATGCTTTTTATTTTTATGAGCTAGGTCAATGACATTATAACTCATTATATTGTACAGTGTTCCCTTATAGACTTTACGCTTCCACACAAGCGAACATTTGTAGATTATTTTGTAATAGGAAATAAAAAGTTAGTAGTCTTTAAACCCAGCAGAGTGAAATTACAGGTTAATACTCATCAGCATGTTTGATGCTAATGTAAATAGAGTAATAGAACAGAGAACAGCATATGTGTAAGTGAAAACAATCTGCTTAAAAAAATATGAAAAGATATGTAGTTCAAGAAGGGCAATTAATTAAGCATAGTATATTATCACTAGGAGATATTTATTGGATGGGGCATGTTTTAGAGGTTAAAGATGAACTCTACACATATGTCTATAAAAGAAACACATTAATGCAGAACTGTAATTAATAATAGATAATAAAATTTATTTTTAAATGCAGGCAGTGTAAGTATCCTAAATAGGTTTGGTAATAACCTCTTGTACCCAGTGTTAATTTAGTCGACTAAAACAACAACAAATTTTTAGTCGACTAAATGAATACTATTTTAGTCAACTAAAATACAAGTAAAACAACTGAGCTGACTAAAATATGACTAAAACTAAAATGGCATTTTAGTCAAAAGACTAACGCAGCGTACACACGACTGTTTTTCGCGATGTGAAAAATGACATTGTGTGTGGGCTCCAGGGCATTTTTTGCGATGTTAAAAATGGCCATTAAAAATTTAGAACATGCTCTAAATTTTCACATTGTTTTTAACGTTGTAGTTTTTGACGTCGTAAAAAATGGTCGTGTGGGGGCTTTAACGATGTGAAAAAAACGTGCATGCTCAGAAGCAAGTTATGAAATGGGAGCGCTGTTCTGGTAAAACTAGCGTTCGTAATGGAGATAGCACGTTCATCACGCTGTAACAGACTGAAAAGCACGAAGGCTGAAAAGCACGAATCAGCAAAAGCAGCCCCAAGGGTGGCGCCATCCGAATGGAACTTCCCCTTTATAGTGCCGTCGTACGTGTTATACGTCACCACGCTTTGCTAGAGCATTTTTTTCACGCTTGTGTGTAGGCAAGGCAGGCTTAACAATAATCGGGTTGAAAAAAAAGTTGTTTTTTCTAGATCATTAAAAATGGTCGTGTGTACGCGGCATAAGACTAAAACTAAATTGAAATTTGACTTCAAAATGAACAACGGTCTGTAGTGCATGTTCCTAACCCTATACCATAAATAATAGACATGTGCATTCGTTTTCGTCCAAATGCATTTTCGTCCAAATTTTTAGGTATTTTCGTTATCGTTTTAACAAACGATAACGAAAGCACAGAGAACGAAAACCGAAAGATCCGACATAAACAAATGCTTTATTTTCGTTGCGGTCGAATGTGCCTAACCTTAACTCCATTAGTCCAATATTATTCTACATAAAGAGAAAAGATTCGACATTATAGAGACATGAATAGGAGTCGACATAGAGGGAAAAGATTCGACATAGAGAGAAAAGATTTTAAGATTCTGTCGAATCTGACAGATTCGACCTTAATTTGGATTTTCGAACGAATGCATTTTTTTTACAAAAAAACTAAATAAATTAAAACGAATTTCGGGAGTAACTAAATAAATTTATTTTTCGGACGAAAACAAAATTACAAAACAAAATATTTCAGTGTGCACATGTCTAATAAATAATAACATATTAGATTTTTCACTCCAGCAGTATATAATGAGTTTGGAAATTGTGGCGAAATGTTAACTAATGCATTACAATTTAATTACACCCATTAGATTTTAGACGACTAAAATTAGTTTAGTCGACTAAAATGTACTGGAGATTTAGTAGACTAAATACGAGACTAAATCTTAGTTTAAGACTATAACTAAATAGAAATTTGCTGCCAAAATGAACACTGCTTGCACCACTCCCTATGTGAGGGTTCCGGTAGGAACCTGGGACCTCTGCTGTGTCTGGCTGTACCTCTTCTCACTGTTCCACCTCATATGCTGAACAGCTCCCTTCCTGATTCCTTGGACAACCTTGCCATGTATTTGGTTTCTGGTGAACCTTGAACTCTTTGCTTGAAGGCAGAGGGGTAGGGTGGTGTGGTGGAAGTTACGTCCTCCTCTGTTTCCTTCCTCATTGGGTGCCAAACAAAGGTCCCAAAGGCACTTTTAACATGATTACTCTACTGTACACACGGGGTACCTTTACTCTGTTCCGTTTCCATCAATGCCCTGGGACAAGGCTGAGGCTGCTGTAGGGGGAATACTTGACCTTAAGGCAGGCATCTGCTTTTAGAGAGGAATGTACACCCTGTACACTTGCACTGCAACTGTTGTCCAGTTAACTCTCAATTCGCGTGTCAATGCACACCTTGTGCATAATTTGCATTCAGGAGGGACAAGCTGAGCCTCATCCAAAACCACCTGTCCAGCATTTTCCACTACCACTCCCCAGTAGTGAATGGGCCCTGCTGTCCACCTTGCTCGGGCTCCACACATGCACTTAACTCTTCAACTTCTATACCTCTGTACAGAATGGGGACCTCTGCCATGCCAATCCGCTCCCATTGCTCTGGAAGACAGATCACTGTAGGAAGAAGTGTGGACAACATCTTATTTGCTGCTGAAGACCATACCACCCGTAACAGGCACACTCTATCAACAGGCTGCTTATTAGACTTGTGTTACCCTAGGTAACCACTGGTGTTTCACACTGCATTTCTTCCATGTCTTCATACCCCAAGTACTTCAGTGACCTGAACTGGAAAATGGTGCCAATTACTTGCATTACACCCCTCTGAGTAACTTCAGACCAGGTGGGATCAAGGTTTCCAAAACTTTACTTAGAAAAGTGCAAAAGGTATTACAAAGTTCAACATTCAGAGACATAAATCTTCCCTACATCCCTAAACCTAACTACAAGCTATGTGCTGCCCCAGCATACCTGCAAAGGTTTTCAAGTAAATGTTTTGGAACTTTTTAGAACATTTACTTGAAAACTATTGCAGATACAGAATTCATGTGAAATTGTCTCTCACAGATTCCTCCATACACTGCTCCAGTTCATACCTTCAAATAGAGCAAAGTCCTTTAAGTACAGTACTAGATCTGACTTTGGCATCCCGAATGGGTACCCACCATGGAGCAGCCCAAAAGTTAGAACAGAGTTAAATGTGGCTGCAGTCCTCCTTGTACCTTTCCTATACAAGACCCAAGGACCCAGCTAAGTTTCCTCTCCTTGTATAGACAACCACAGAGGGCAGGGCAATGAAAACATAGGAGTTGGCAGCCTTAGCCCCTTGCTAACTCCCTGGCAGCCTAAAAGACGAGAATTCACTGGACTTTAGCAGTAAAACAGTGAAAAGTAACAAGGTATAAAGTGGCAGCCTTGGCAAGCTGATCATGGCTTTGCTTTCCTAATACTAAACCTAGTACTATCCCTGTTAGAGAATGTTTTTACTACAGTGGTCTTTAACCACTTAAGCCCCGGACCTTTAGGCAGCTAAATGCCCAGGCCAGGTTTGCGATTCGGCACTGCGTCGCTTTAACAGACAATTGCGCGGTCGTGCGACGTGGCTCCCAAACAAAATTGGCGTCCTTTTTCCCCACAAATAGAGCTTTCTTTTGGTGGTATTTGATCACCTCTGCGGTTTTTATTTTTTGCGCTATAAACAAAGATAGAGCGACAATTTTGAAAAAAATTCAATATTTTTACTTTTTGCTTTAATAAATATCCCCCAAAAACCTATATAAAAAATTTTTTCCTTAGTTTAGGGCGATATGTATTCTGCTACCTATTTTTGGTAAAAAAAATCGCAATAAGCGTTTATCGATTGGTTTGCGCAAAATTTATAGCGTTTACAAATAGGGGATAGTTTTATTGCATTTTTATAAAAAAAATTTTTTTTACTACTAATGGCGGCGATCAGCGATTTTTTTCGTGACTGCGACATTATGGCGGACACTTCGGACAATTTTGACACATTTTTGGGACCATTGTCATTTTCACAGCAAAAAATGCATTTAAATTGCATTGTTTATTGTGAAAATGACAGTTGCAGTTTGGGAGTTAACCACAGGGGGCGCTGTAGGAGTTAGTGTTCACCTAGTGTGTGTTTACAACTGTAGGGGGGTGTGGCTGTAGGACTGACGTCATCGATCGAGTCTCCCTATAAAAGGGATGACTTGATCGATGCAGCCACCACAGTGAAGCACGGGGAAGCCGTGTTTACATACGGCTCTCCCGGTTCTTCAGCTCCGGGGAGCGATCGCGACGGAGTGGCTATAAACGAATAGCCGCGCCGTTGTCCCGGATCGCTCCCAGCGGGAATCCGACCGCCGCATGTAGCGGGGGGTGGGGGACCCGATCGGACCCCCCACCCGCTAGAAGGCAAGGACGCCCATTTGCCTGTACGTGCCATTCTGTGGACGTACATATACATGCGGCGGTCGGGATGTGGTTAAATGAGAAAAAGATGAAAAGACAAATACCTTTAGACAAAAATAAAAATAAAATAAAGTAACAACATGTACAGAGGAAAGTTATTATTTATTCACATAACATTCAGTCAAACTAAATTATCTAAGAATTTAACAAAGTAATATTTTTCTACCTAGTCAATAAAATATTACATAAATTAGGGACTTCAGTATTCCAATGGCTGCTGTATAAATCAATCAGGTCAGTGGTGAATTCCAGCTAAAAACTTACCTTTAAATACTTCTAGGCGAGATCAGGTTCCACACTCCACAAATCACATCTTTTATGCCCTGTACACACGATCAGTCCATCCGATGAGAACGGTCTGAAGGACTGTTGTCATAGGTTAACCGATGAAGCTGACTAATGGTCCGTCGCGCGGAACGCAGTGAGGTAAAACACAACAACGTGCTGAAAAAAACGAAGTTCAATGCTTCCAAGCATGCGTCGACTTGATTCTGAGCATGCGTGGATTTTTAACCGATGGTTGTGCCTACTAACGATCGTTTTTTTCCATTGGTTAGGAATCCATCGGTTAAAATTTAATGCAAGTTGGCTTTTTTTTTTAACCTATGGTAACATAACCTATGGGGCCCACACACGATTGGTTTGGACCGATGAAAACGGTCCATCAGACCGTTGTCCTCTGGTTAACCTATTGTGTGTACGAGGCCTAAGGGTGCTGGGCGGCTCGGCGCCTCTCCACCAAAGCAATCAATTATACCAACGGTAATATATTTTATGTTGGTATGATGGGTGATAAGGGCACTACATCCCTAAGTTTCCATATTAAAAACATGATCCCTTTCAATGTAATATCGGGACTATGCCTGGTTAAAAGATAAAACCATATATCAAAATTACAATTGTACTTTAACATACAAAAATTACAATATGGAATTTACAGTATATGCAAATAATTTACATTTACCTATAATTACAAGTAAAAGAATCATCTGCCTCTGTTCAAGTATCCTCACAGACCATACCCTTGTACTTAAAGTAGTTGTAAACCCTTATATATACCCAGTGAAGGGTCTATCCTTAAATAATACACAAAGATTAAACAAATCCTCCAAAAGTTGTGCCTGTCTATTTGCAGTCTTCTCTTCTCAACAGACATTCAAAGTGCTGAATTTATAAGCTTGTCTAAGATTAAAAAAAAAGGAGGTGGAGAGCTGAAGTCACAGTCTGCAGAGCTCAGCTCGGAGAACTCTGAGAGCTGATTGGAGGGAAGGGACACACACTCTTCACATAGCACATAGGAACAGAGCTGAGGCTGTCAATCAGCTGGACATCCCTTCCTTGTCACCATTTTTCTCTTGGTGTCAGGAAAACTTATCAGAAGTGATTCATGCTGATAGCAGAGGAACGAAGCTGCAGAGAGAAAATTACACTGACACCGACCCCCTCCTCGGTTCAGTCGGTCGGGTCATCCGGATCACTTACCCCATCTATGGCAGCACTTCACCCGGGCGACAGGCAACGGGCATCACGGGCGGCTTCCCCTTCTCTCCTATGTGGGCATCACAACGGCTTCCATCTCCTCCCTCCTCCTCGCATCTGAGGCCCGTATCCTGATTGTCTGGAAAGAGAATCAGTGTAAAAATCGCAAATATTGATTCACTATCATCACAAAACTGGGTGGTCTTGGTTTGCAGTGCTCTGTACCCCGAGCCCACCCTATTTTAAAGCATATTAGAGCCTCTGGCTCTAATCACATGCTCAAAACCCCCCCATTGAATTCCAGGTATCCGATGTCCTGCATGGGGGCTGGACGCATGGATGGGGGGGCGGAGCCGTGCGCCTCTAATGGATGGGCCACCCCTGGTAGAAAGGGGAAGACAGCAGATACACCTGTAAAACGTATGTAGGGAGATTTGTTTAATCTCTTTGTATCATCTGAGGCTGTTTACTTCACTGGGTATATGTGAGGGTTTACATCCACTTTAATTCACTTTGGGCAATTACTAGTGAAGTATACAGTATGTGGATATATATATTAATAATTTGTGCTCTAATAATGCTGTGCAACAAAACTGAACAATTATCCATGACATGTTATCAATAAGCCTTTACACACACAAAAAAAAGAAAGAAAATATGAAATATAATAAATAATAAAAGTATTATGTGCGCTACAAAATGTATAAACATAATAATAAATAGTGGGAATTTTTCTTATTTATCCAGAATGACACCCAATATGAATATATTCAATAATAAATGTTTTAATCCAAAATGTATCAGTGAACAGGTCAAAGTGAGTTAATCCATAACGTGAGCCTCGTACACACGACCGAGGAACTCGACGGGCGAAACACATCGTTTTCCTTGTCGAGTTCCTTGTTAGGCTGTCGAGGAACTCGACAAGGCAAGTTTCTCCAATCCCGTCGAGGAAATAGAGAACTTGCTCTTTTTTGGCTCGTCGAGTTTCTCGACAGTTTCCTCGTCGAAAATGTACACACGGACCGGTTTCCTCTGCAAAAAAATATCTCCCAGCAAGTTTCTTGCTGGTTTTTTGCCAAGAAACTCGGTCGTGTGTACGAGGCCTCACTTGTACATGTTCCGCCAACTTTGACTGCATGCTCTCATCTGGGAATGTGGACCATTATGGAATAATAGATCCATCTGTGCCTTCCCCTTTAAGGGATTTGTAACATCTCGCAATCCTCCAGACTTGTCTCCAATAATCCCCACGTAGATTTGGACCGTCCACCTTCTCCCTGCAAAGGACTGCAGTATTTAGCTAAAAAAAAAAAAAAAATTATTATCGTGGATACTGCTTGAATTAAAAGCATGCTTTATTAAAAATATGAAATATACACTCGGGCCAGTGCACTACTTTTGGTGCAGCACAATGATAGAAAATGATATTCTGCCCCTTTAAGAGGATTTTAGATCGGCAGCTTTGTAATACAACCAATGCCTCCACTTCTGGATATGCGAGATGATGTAAAGGCTCCGCACCTACGCATTTTGTCATTGACCATGAGACTTTGTCAAGGAAAATAAGAGCCTGAGCTGCCTCCGGTTTTTATCATCACCATATTGTTTATCTATTGCCATGGTAATACAGTTCTATCTTTCTGCAGTTGCCAGTGTGAATTCTACATGTCCAAACCAACTTTAAACCAGGGGGTGACTTTTTATAAATACATAAAACTCTCTAAAATGCACAATATAATTTATTACAAAACTGTTTATTATTGCGTTATATATTTTCTTGCATGCAGGCTTTTTTTATATATTTTTTTTTTGTGTGAAGGTTTATTAATAATAGTTGATGCATAACTGTTTAATTTGGCTGCACAGCAAAATTGTTATTTCATAGCAAAATAAAGTTTGGTTAATTCAACCCTAGAAGTAATAATGGGAGAGTTTAGATGGCACTACTAGTTACATCTAGTTACACTTAGTGGGTGAGGTTGAAAAAAGACACAAGTCCATCAAGTATCAACCTATGTGTGTGATTATATGTCATTATTACCTATGTTTTGGTCGTTCAGGTGCTTATCTAATAGTTTCTTGAAACCATCGATGCCCCCGCTGAGACCACTGCCTGTGGAAGGGAATTCCACATCCTTGCCACTCTTATGCCGCGTACACACCATCACTTTATGTGATGAAAAAAACTACGTTTTGAAAAACGTCAATTAAAATGACCGTGTGTGGGGGAAAACGTTGTTTTCTGTCTTGTGAAAAACGACAAAAAAAATTGAAGCATGCTTCAATTTTTTGTGTCGTTTTTCAAAACGTCGTTTTTTGTGTCACAAAAAATCACCGTGTGTAGGCTTAAACAACGTTTTTAAACCCGCGCATGCTCAGAAGCAAGTTATGAAGCAAGCTTCAATGGAAAAGAGTGCTGAACGTAACCGCGCTTTGCTAGAGGATTTTGAAAAAACGATGGTGTGTAGGCAACGTCGTTTTTGAAAATAAAGTTTCAAAAACGTCGTTTTATTTCATGATTTAAAACATCGTTTTTTTTCATCACATAAAGTGATGGTGTGTACGCGGCATTACAGTAAAAAACCCTCTACATAGTTTAAGGTTAAACCACTTTTCTTCTAATTTTAATGAGTGGCCACGTATCTTGTTAAACTCCATTACACAGAAAGGTTTTATCTCTATTGTGGGGTCACCAGTACGGTATTTGTAAATTTAAATCATATCCCCTCTCAAGCGTCTCCTCTCCACAGAGAATAT